>NC_053024.1:29778426-29847160 GCF_003073215.2 Triticum urartu
GTGCTTTCTCCGAGGAATTTCCTCCCCTCCTCAGCGCGTGCACACCTGTCGGCCAGGGCATAAAGCTCGCTGACGTCCCGAATCTTGCACATCGCCAACTCCTCCCGCATCCTGCGGTTACGCACGTTCTGATGGAACGCGCTGATTACCGCGGCAGGGTGGATATTTGGGATGTTGTGGTGAACACGGCCGAACCTCTGGATGTACTGGCGCAGGGGCTCTCCTTCCTTCTGGACGAGCAGATGAAGATCGCTCTCTTGGCCATGAGGTTTGTGGCCGCCTGTGAAGGCGCCAACAAACTGATGGCACAGCTCGGCCCGGGAGGATATGGAGTTGTCCGGCAAGTGCATGAGCCAGGACCTGACGTTGGGCTTAAGCACCAGCGGGAAGTAGTTGGCAAGGATCTTGTCGTCTCGTCCCCCAGCAGCCTGCACCGCGATGGTGTAGATGCTGAGGAACTCCGACGGATGCAACTTGCCGTCGTACTTCTCTGGTACATCTGGCTTGAAGTTCTTCGTACTGGGCCACTGGACTTGCCGCAGCTCACGAGTGAACGCAGGGCAACCTACCGGGTACGGCAAGTCGCCTGGTTCCCCTGGCGCATGCATGTCAACAGAGGGCCCAGCGCGCTGGTCTGACTGACGTCGCGCTTCTCTCCGGCGCTCGATGCGAGTACGAGCGTCTTCCCGCTGCCGTTCTTGAAGAATTTGGCGCTGATCGCGACGAACTCGGGGATCAGACGACACGGTGGAGTCGCTGTCGAGGTGGATCCGGCGAGTCGGTGATCTTGGCCTTCGGGGTGGGGAGTGCACAGTAGTTGCACCCCCACCAGTCTTGTCTCCACCGGTTCGCGCCTGGCTGACTCGCTGCGGCTGCAACGTGCTCGGCTGCCGAGGAGTGTCGCCGTTGGCGAAGCCGATGAGACTCTGGATAGTGGCCCTCCAGTCGTCGATCTTGTCCGCCGCTGGAGGGTAGTCTAGGAGCAGCTGAGCTCGCGCCAGAGCTTCTGCTGCGGCGGCGGGCGGCGGTAGCGAACGGTGCGAGGAGCGGGATACGCTCGGACTCCTAACCACGTTAGAAGGAGCAGTATCCTGTCCAGGCGACCGCGTCTCGCTCGCGCGGGCTTGTTGACGCGCATGGTGGTCCTGGGTGCTTCGGGATCCACCAGGTCGATCTTGATCCAGCGAGACGCATGGTACCGTGAGTACCATGACGCTGCCGGTCCCCCGCCTCCTGAGATGGGCGCGGTGCATGCACGGACGCCGAGGTCTTGGAGTGCGCCCGGTCGTTGTGGGAGCCGGCTACGCCGCCGATGGGCAGCGCAGCCTTGCCCTGGGACCTGGCAGCACCGAGAGTTCCCTCGTCGATGCGTGCCCTTCCGCCGGCGCCTGCCCCACCATCCGTTTACTCCGGCGGTGGGTGGCTTGGCGCGGACGGAGCAGCTGCCTCCGAAACCTTCTTCTTCGGCGGCATGTTGACGAAGATGGCGAAGATCGATGAAGAAGATGAAGCTCTAGCCCGCGAGAACGCCGGATCTGATTCACACCACTTCGATGCCCCCTACCTGGCGCGCCAGAGATGCCGGGGTTTCTGATCCACGGGCACCTATGGGACCGGCGGACCGGGTCCCTTTTGGTTCGGCGGGGGGCGGAGGTTGTGCAAAGAGCAGATCAAGGCGATGCACGCGGGCAGTTGGTCGTGTGAGGAGTAAATCGAGGCGAAGCACGCGAGCGATTTACCCAGGTTCGGGCCGCACGGATGTGTAAAACCCTACTCCTGCTTTGTGGATTGGTATTGATTTCTAGCTCGGGAGCGAGACCGAGCATGGGTGTGTGGAATTGCTGAACCCCTCTCTACGTTGCCCCGGGCCTCCTTTTATATGCTCAAGGGGTTACCGACATAGGGCAACGGAGGGCAAAAGTGGAAAGGGTGCCGTGGGTAGGCACAGCTAGGTGCGGTAGTGGGCACAGCTAGCGGCTACAGTGTTATCATACCTAACCCTGACGGCAGGGGACAAGGGCATTAAATGCCCGTCTGTGTCGCCTAGAAAGCACCGAAAGGGACCGCTAGGGACGCCACCGTCTTGCCACGATGGTTGTCTTGTCAACGCCTGCGTGCCACCGCACGCCCCTAGCTGCACAGCCTCCTGCCACGTGCGCTTGGGAGGGGCCCCGGAGCGACACGTGGGTGGATGTGCTGGAGCGCGGGCGTGGAGTGGGGGCTTGCCGCGGCCTTCCCGGTGAGCGCCTCTTGCCGGGGCCTTGGGATGCTTTTGATGGCCTTCCCGGCAAGCTCCTCTTGCCGGGGTCTTGCCTTCTTCCCGGCAAGCTCCTCTTGCCGGGGTCTTGTCTTGAGTACTTTGTTCTTGAATGGTCTTCAATGGGACCATGGAGGATCTTGTCGGTGACCTGGCAGGCCTTGCCGCGGGACGCTGCGACTGCCCGTGCACAAGTTCGGGGTACTAAGGGTACCCCTACTTTAGTACACCGACAGGAGCCCCCGGGCCTGGGCCAGACACGGTGCCGAGCGCTGTTGGGTCAGGCCCAAAACAGTGCACGGGCACACGCGGCCTAGGTCATGCCGCATGTCCCTTCGCTTCCATCGCGCACGCCCGGAACGGCACGCGTCAAACGCGGCGTCGTGGGTGATGTGGGCGGCGCGGGCGCGCGGGGCTGAGCCCCGCGAGCGTGCGTCAAGCCATGATGAAGGGGAACGGCCCACGCCCTCTTCTCCAAGCGGAGATAGGCGTGGGGGTGTGGCGCATTTACTAGACGGGGCCGGCGTGCGGTTTTCGAAGCGCCCACTCCCCGAGATTACGGGGTAGGGCGAGGCCGCCCCATCCGTCGCCTCAGTTCTGCATCTCCGCCACGCGGCTCCCATGCACTTGGGATCGCGGACGGCGGGAGCGGGAACCTGGGCCGTTGCGAGCAGAGGGGGCGGGTCGGCCCGCCTCCCTGCTCTTCCCGTGCGTTGATTCACACGAGGCCTTGCCGGGCTTTCTGATCCACGGGCACCTATGGGACCGGCGGACCGGGTCCCTTTTGGTTCGGCGGGGGGCGGAGGTTGTGCAAAGAGTAGATCGAGGCGAAGCACGCGGGCGGTTGGTCGTGTGAGAAGTAAATCGAGGCGAAGCACGCGAGCGATTTACCCAGGTTCGGGCCGCACGGATGCGTAAAACCCTACTCCTGCTTTGTGGATTGGTATTGATTTCTAGCTCGGGAGCGAGACCGAGCGTGGGTGTGTGGAATTGCTGAACCCCTCTCTACGTTGCCCCGGGCCTCCTTTTATATGCTCAAGGGGTTACCGACATAGGGCAACGGAGGGCAAAAGTGGAAAGGGTGCCGTGGGTAGGCACAGCTAGGTGCGGTAGTAGGCACAGCTAGCGGCTATAGTGTTATCATACCTAACCCTGACGGCAGGGGACAAGGGCATTAAATGCCCGTCTGTGTCGCCTAGACAACACCGAAAGGGACCGCTAGGGACGCCACCGTCTTGCCACGATGGTTGTCTTGTCAACGCCTGCGTGCCACCGCACGCCCCTAGCTGCACAGCCTCCTGCCACGTGCGCTTGGGAGGGGCCCCGGAGCGACACGTGGGTGGATGTGCTGGAGCGCGGGCGTGGAGTGGGGGCTTGCCGCGGCAAGCGCCTTGCCGCGGCCGTCGACTTGTCCCTTCCGGGAGCTTGTCGCTCACCGGGCCTTGTCGGGGCACGTAGCGCGCCGCGGCAAGTTCCTTGGAATGCCTTAGATGGCCTTCCCGGCAAGCGCCTCTTGCCGGGGCCTTGGGATGCTTCTGATGGCCTTCCCGGCAAGCTCCTCTTGCCGGGGTCTTGCCTTCTTCCCGGCAAGCTCCTCTTGCCGGGGTCTTGTCTTGAGTACTTTGTTCTTGAATAGTCTTCAAAGGGACCACGGAGGATCTTGGCGGTGACCTGGCAGGCCTTGCCGCGGGACGCTGCGACTGCCCGTGCACGAGTTCGGGGTACTAGGCTAGCCCTACTCTAGTACACCGACAGGAGCACCTGGGCCTGGGCCAGACACGGTGCCGAGCGTTGTTGGGCCAGGCCCAAAACAGTGCACGGGCACGCGCGGCCTAGGCTACGCCGAATCTTCCTCCGCTTCCCCGCGCCCTCCCCCGAACGGCACGCGTTGAATGCGGCGTCGTGGGAGAGGTCGTGGGGGTTCCTTTTCTCAAAATGTGGAACGTCCGCCCCCCCTCCCCCCTTATAAGCAGGGGAAACAGGGGCAGTCGGCCATTCGCCCGTTGCCGTTCCCAATCTCAGAAATCTCCGCCGCTCCCTCGCCTCCCCAAAGCTGAGAGAGAGAGAGCAGCGCTTCGCCCTCCACCGCCGCCAGCACCACCAACGCCGTCGACCCCCTCCACTGCTTCCGCCATGGCTCCGAAAGCCGACAGGGGGAAGACCGTGAAGACGACCGAGGCGCAGCGGCTCGGCGCTGCGGAAGACGCGGGCCGTTTTCCCCCCCAGGCTCGGCGCGAAGGAGCTGAGGGCGGACTATTCTCTGTTCTGGTCGGCGGAGACGCGCGCGCATCCGCGCACAAGGTTCTCCCCGCCGCCGCCTGTAAGACTGCCCAAATGGGTACGCCTTCTTCGCGTTGTTCTTCTATTGCGGGCTCTGCCCGCCCTTCTCTGATTTCTTCATGCGACATCATGAACACCTATGGGTTCCACCTCCTCGACTTCACCCCCAACGCCGTTCTGACGATGGCAGTTTTCGCGCATCTCTGCGAAAACTTTGTCGGAGTTCTTCCCAACGTAGCCCTCTTCCGCCATTTCTTCACCCCTCGAGTAGAGAGAGGAGAGCCTCTATCCGGCGGGATCTCCTGGATCTCGAGGACCGGCAAGAAGGAGACCTATCTGGAGGGAGAGTTCCGCGGCAAGTGGGAGGAGTGGAGGGCTGATTGGTGCTGGATTGTCGAGGAGAGTCCGCAGCCTTTCACCGCCCGGCGCCAAACCCCGGTGGCGCGCGGCGACGACTGGAGCGACCTGGCCCCGGAGGACGACAGGCTGGGGATCGCCGTCACCAGGATCCTGCGCCTCCGGAATGCCGGGCTCACTGTCGGCGCGGTTGGCGCAGACTTCCTCCGCCGCCGCATCGCCCCCCTGCAAGAACGCGGCGGACATTATGAGGCTGCGGCCGGGCCTCAACTACAACTTCACAGTTCTGGGCTCCATGCGATGCTGCAGGAGCTGTTCAGATATGACCCCCAGCATCCCGAGGTGTTCAGGTTGCCGGGGGGCGTCGTGCCTTTGTGCAACAACTCCGCGCTCGACCGCATCCGTGCAATGATGCCGGAATGCGACTCGCACGGGATTGTGCCAACTTGGCAGGAGCCTGCCGACGAGGTCGTGCAGCACTTCTTCGACAACTTGGTGGAAGTGGCTGTCCGCCTCGACGAGAAGACGGCCTCACCCGCGACACCACTGACGCGGAGATGGCGCGCATCGCCACCAGGCTGGAGGAGGCGGCGGCAGCCGCAGCCGCGGGCGAGTTTGGGTTCACCACGGCGGAAGCAGACGCGCAGAAGTGGCGAGCGTGGCGAGCAAGGGGAGCCTGCCGGCAAGGAGGGGCTTGCCGGGCAAGACGCCGAGCCGAGCGAGCCTGCCAAAGATACGGGCAGCTCGCGGCAAATCGACTCCTCTTCCTCCTTGCCTCCGGACAGCCCACCAGAAGAAGAGCCCCCAACGCCGCCCAGAAGGCGTCTCCGCAAGGTTGGCGACGTGGCGGAGCGGCAAGCGGGTCAACAGTCGCCACGCCGCGTGACGCACTCGACCGCGGCAAACACCGTTGCCGCGGGAGCGCCTCATGCTACGACGGCAACTGGAGCGGGGTCAGCCGGACCACCGCTTCGGTCCCTGCCGCTTCCCGTGCCGCGCCGACAGCCGGAGCGGGGTCTTCTCAGACCGCCACCACTGCTCCCGCTAAGCGGCCAAGGGAAGCTTCTCCTCCGCCTCCTCGCTCTGGGAGCGCGCCGGGCTTCGACTTCTCCGCGCTGAGCTCCGACGAGGAGGATGAAGAAGAGTAAGCTTTTCTTGCTGCACTCGCATTTCTTCGGTTTTTGCTGTTGTTCTTGTTTCTCAATTGTTTTTCCCTGAACCTGCCCCTTTTTAGGACTCTGGCCCAGAGAGCGGCAAAGAGAGCTAAGGCCCCGGTGGTCATCATCGAGGACGTGCCCACTGCGACAACAGGTGGCGCGCCCGAGACAACCTTGCCGGACCTGGCGACCTTAGGTCCACTTTGTATCTCCGCCAACAGCTTTTTGTCCGTCCCTTTGCTTTTCCTTCGTTCGCAGGGCTCGCACGTCCTGGCCAGGCCACCTGGAGACAAAAAGGAGAAGAAGGGCGCGCCGGCACCTGGGCCCCGGCAAGAACGCCGGGGGCTGCGAATGCCAAGATGTCACCCCCGGCAAGCCAGAGTTGCCGGGGGCTGCGATATCAGATAAGTCTTTCATCCCTCTTCATGCATCCTCTTTTGCACCGGGGAATGTGAAACCGCGTTTCTTCCCGTAAACTGCCATGCTCCCCCGACTCTAGGCCCTGGAGCGCGTTCCCGGGGCCAAGTTTGGTCGTAGCCGCGACAGCAAAGGAATGAAACGAGGAGGCTGCACCCACCTCGTTCCCGCCTCCGTCAAAGGCGTGAGAGCGGTCAAAGCGACGTGGGACGGCGGCAGGGCCTGTTGCCGGGAATGTCTGTCCAAGGGATACTAAGGATTTGCTCCTTGGCGTGGGTTCGACCCGCGAGGCAAATAACCCGGCAAACATCCCCTTTTCATTAAAAAACATCCCATACAGGTACACTCCATAGAGGATGAAAAACATGAAAGAGAGGATTACAAGTTTTAGATACAGCTAAGGCCCGAAGGCTTACAATTAAAAAGATAAGGTGCCCGTAATCCCTTTCCTGTTCCTCTCTTCAGGAGGTAGGTCAAGGAAGCGAAAAGGGGAAAGGGGCGCCAAGGCGAGCTACAGGTGCCAGAAGACACCAAGAGAACATCCCGGGGGCCTGGCGGTGATGGCGACGCCAGGAGAAGGGTGCGAAGGAGGGGCGGCAGGACGTCAGCGCGCTATCGAGGGCACCGCGCCCTCGTACTCCGACCTGACGGCCTTGTCGCCAGCCCTCTTCCCCTTCCGCGGCCTCCCTACGCCAGCCGCCCAAGGAGACGCCCCCGGGGAGTTCTAGAAGCCGGCGCCGCGGATGATAGGGTCGCCGGTGCCGCACGAGACGGCGCCCGACACCTAGTCAGAGCCGCCGTCCTGCCGCCCACCACCCTCACCATCACTGCCGCTCTCCTCCTCGTCACTCTCGCTCGAGGAGGAGCCTTCGCTATCGGAGGAGCTGTCCACGCAGCACTTCGCCCGGGTGCCGAAGCACCCGAAGACCTTGACGGAGAGGAGATCGCCCTCCACCAGCTTAAAATGGAGGGTGAACCCCTCCATCAGGCTGTGGATGCGGGCGAACGTCTTCCACCCTCGATCGAGATACATCACACTAGGGGCTGGGAACACCACGCGGACTCGCGTGCCGCTGATCCCACAGCCCCTCATGTGTAATCTCAGAGTTTCGGGCGGGTCCGACTCCATCACGCTCGCGAACGGAGCTGGAAGCAGGAGGCGACGACGAGGCGCCCGGCGCAGCTTGACGAAGAACTCGCAAGGGTTGTCCCCTATATGGACCGACGCGGGGGGAGGGGCCGCCGGCGGGGGCGAAGCTGGCGCGTCGCCCCGTCCGCCTCTCCCCCGAGTGCCTCGACCTCGTCCTCGACCTCGTCCACGACCTCGCCCCCTCCCTCTTCCCCTTATGGCTGGCTCTGCCACCATGAGCGAGGAAGAGGGGAGGGTGCGCTGTCTGGCGGCGACCCTCGCCGCCACCGATGAAGGCCCAGGATTCCCTTTCTCCATGGCGAATGAGAGAAAGGGGAGCAGAAACTGAAGAAAGGAGGAGACGAGAGGGTGCAGGCTTCGGTGCTCCCTTCCCGCTCCTTATAAAGGAGCGAAGTGGGAGCCCAGCCGCCCCGCTCGGCGAATCAAGGCACGGGAAGAGCAGGGAGGCGGGCCGACCCGCCCCCTCTGCTCACAACGGCCCAGGTTCCCGCTCCCGCCGTCCGCGATCCCAAGTGCATGGGAGCCGCATGGCGGAGATGCAGAACTGAGGCGACGGATGGGGCGGCCTCGCCCTACCCCGTAATCTCGGGGAGTGGGCGCTTCGAAAACCGCACGCTGGCCCCGTCCAATAAATGCGCCACGCCCCCACGCGTATCTCCGCTTGGAGAAGAGGGCGTGGGCCGTTCCCCTTCATCATGGCTTGATGCACGCTCGCGGGGCTCAGCCCCGCGCGCCCGCGCCGCCCACATCACCCACGACGCCGCGTTTGACGCGTGCCGTTCCGGGCGTGCGCGATGGAAGCGGAGGGACGTGCGGCATGACCTAGGCCGCGTGTGCCCGTGCACTGTTTTGGGCCTGACCCAACAGCGCTCGGCACCGTGTCTGGCCCAGGCCCGGGGGCTCCTATCGGTGTACTAAAGTAGGGGTACCCTTAGTACCCCGAACTTGTGCACGGGCAGTCGCAGCGTCCCGCGGCAAGGCCTGCCAGGTCACCGCCAAGATCCTTCGTGGTCCCTTTGAAGACCATTCAAGAACAAAGTACTCAAGACAAGACCCCGGCAAGAGGAGCTTGCCGGGAAGAAGGCAAGACCCCGGCAAGAGGAGATTGCCGGGAAGGCCATCAGAAGCATCCCAAGGCCCCGGCAAGAGGCGCTTGCCGGGAAGGCCATCCAAGGCATTCCAAGCAACTTGCCGCGGCGCGCTACGCGCCCCGACAAGGCCCGGTGAGCGACAAGCTCCCGGAAGCGACAAGTCGACGGCCGCGGCAATGCCCTTGCCGCGGCAAGCCCCCACTCCACGCCCGCGCTCCAGCACATCCACCCACGTGTCGCTCCGGGGCCCGTCCCAAGCGCACGTGGCAGGAGGCTGTGCAGCTAGGGGCGTGCGGTGGCACGCAGGCGCTGACAAGACAACCATCGTGGCAAGACGGTGGCGTCCCTAGCGGTCCCTTTCGGTGCTGTCTAGGCGACACAGACGGGCATTTAATGCCCTTGTCCCCTGCCGTCAGGGTTAGGTATGATAACACTATAGCAGCTAGCTGTGCCTACTACAGCACCTAGCTGTGCCTACCCACGGCACCCTTTTCCACTTTTGCCCTCCGTTGCCCTATGTCGGTAACCCCTTGAGCATATAAAAGGAGGCCCGGGGCAACGTAGAGAGGGGTTCAGCAATTCCACACACCCACACTCGGTCTCGCTCCCGAGCTAGAAATCAATACCAATCCACAAAGCAGGAGTAGGGTTTTACGCATCCATGCGGCCCGAACCTGGGTAAATCGCTCGCGTGCTTCGCCTCAATTTACTCCTCACACGACCAACCGCCCGCATGCTTCGTCTCGATCTGCCCCGTGAACCAAAAGGTCACGCTGCCGGTATGCAGGAAGGACGCCGCGGCAAGGCCAAGCAGCGGCAAGGAGACAGACCTCCCCGCGGTCGCGACAACGACGAAGACGACGGTGAGGATGAAGACATGGATGACGTTGAGACCAGTGAGCAGGAGTTTCAGAAAGCCACAGAGGTCTTGTGCGTTGACGGGGGTGCCTCCCTGCATACCTCGCACCGCCAACTCAAATAGTGGGTGCGGGAAGTCAATGCAGCGGAACCACCAATCGAATCGCGCAAGCTTCTGAAGTGGTCCAGCACGCCTATCATCTTTGACATTGAGGACCACCCTGATCGCACAACCGCGGTCGGGTGTCTGCCGATGTTGGTTTCACCAACCATCCGCAACCTCAAGGTCACCAAGATGCTAGTCGACGGCGGGGCCGGCTTAAACCTGATCTCCTCCGCCGTGCTCCGAAAACTCCAGATCCCTAATGGCGAGCTCGAAGAGACCGGCACATTCCAAGGAATCAAGCCGAGAAGGAGCAAGCCGAAGGGGAAGGTCACGCTGCCGGTAACATTCAGCTGCTCCGTCCGTGCCGAGCCACCCACCGCCGGAGCAAACGGATGGTGGGGCAGGCACCGGCGGAAGGGCACGCATCGACGAGGGAACTCTCGGTGCTGTCAGGTCCCAGGGCAAGGCTGCGCTGCCTATCGGCGGCGTAGCCGGCTCCCACAACGACCGGGCGCACTCCAAGACCTCGGCGTCCGTGCATGCACCGCGCCCATCTCAGGAGGCGCGGGACCGGCAGCGTCATGGTACTCACGGTACCATGCGCTCGCTGGATCAAGATCGAGCTGGTGGATCCCGGAGCGCCCAGGACCACCATGCGCGTCAACAAGCCGGCGCGAGCGAGACGCGGTCGCCTGGACGGGATACTGCTCCTTCTAACGTGGTTAGGAGTCCAAGCGTATCCCGCTCCTCGCACCGTTCGCTACCGCCGCCCGCCACCGCAGCAGAAGCTCTGGCGCGAGCTCAGCTGCTCCTAGACTACCTTCCAGCGGCAGACATGATCGACGACTGGAGGGCCACTATCCAGAGTCTCATCGGCTTTGCCAACGGCGACACTCCTCGGCAGCCGAGCACGTTGCAGCCGCAGCGAGTCAGCCAGGCGCGAACCGGTGGAGACAAGACTGGTGGGGGTGCAACTGCTATGCACTCCCCACCCCGAAGGCCAAGATCACTGACTCGCCGGATCCACCTCGACAGCGACTCCACCGCGTCGTCTGATCCCCGAGTTCGTCGCGATCAGTGCCAAATTCTTCAAGAACGGCAGCGGGAAGACGCTCGTACTCGCATCGAGCGCCGGAGAGAAGCGCGACGTCAGTCAGACCAGCGCGCTGGGCCCTCTGTTGACATGCATGCGCCAGGGGAACCAGGCGACTTGCCGTACCCGGTAGGTTGCCCTGCGTTCACTCGTGAGCTGCGGCAAGTCCAATGGCCCAGTACGAAGAACTTCAAGCCAGATGTACCAGAGAAGTACGAGGGCAAGTTGCATCCGTCGGAGTTCCTCAGCATCTACACCATCGCGGTGCAGGCTGCTGGGGGACGAGACGACAAGATCCTTGCCAACTACTTCCCGCTGGTGCTTAATCCCAACGTCAGGTCCTGGCTCATGCACTTGCCGGACAACTCCATATCCTCCTGGGCCGAGCTGTGCCATCAGTTTGTTGGCGCCTTCACAGGCGGCCACAAACCTCATGGCCAAGAGAGCGATCTTCATCTGCTCGTCCAGAAGGAAGGAGAGCCCCTGCGCCAGTACATCGAGAGGTTCAACCGTGTTCACCACAACATCCCAAATATCCACCCTGCCGCGGTAATCAGCGCGTTCCATCAGAACGTGCGTAACCGCAGGATGCGGGAGGAGTTGGCGATGTGCAAGATTCGGGACGTCAGCGAGCTTTATGCCCTGGCCGACAGGTGTGCACCCGCTGAGGATGGGAGGAAATTCCCCGGAGAAAGCACTGGAGCAGGAGGATCTGACAGTAAGGATGCCGCCCCGGCAAAGAGAAGCCGCCGGCGCAACAACAGGAAGAAGCAGAACAACGAGGTGCTGGTCGTTGAGCAGTCCGGCAATGAAGGTGATGCCACGAAGGCTACAGTTGGTAGCTCCGGCAAGGAAGTTGCCGCGTGCACCAACTGTCAGGCTGTGGCGGTCGCCGACAAGCGGGACGGCTCCGGCAAGCAATACTGTAAGATTCACCGCACCAAGGGCCATGACCTCTAGAGCTGCAAGAAGGTCGAGCAGCTCGTCCAGCAACAGAGGGCTGAGTACGAGCGGTGCGACAAGGAGAGAGCCCAAGGGGGTGCTGAGAAACCTGGCCAGAAGCGCACCGACCAAGGGGGTTCCACAGGTAACTTAAGTGCGGCGCACTTCGACAGGCCATCTGCAATGGCGTTCTGAGTTCTCGGAACGTGCTCCATTTGTAGGCCGTCAAAGCGCTCTTCTAGCTTTCTCACTTCGTCGATGTAAGCTTCCATCAACGGACTCTGATAATTCTTGTTTACTTGGCGGACGACAAGCTGTGAGTCACCCCTGACAATGAGCTTCTTAATCCCAAGGTCTGCCGCGATCCTGAGACCGGCAAGCAATCCCTCATACTCTGCAGTATTGTTTGTTGCTTGCTCCTTGGGAAAGTGCATCTGGACTATGTACTTGAGGTGCTCTCCGGTGGGCGCGATAAGCAGCACACCAGCGCCGGCGCCTTGCAGCGAGAAGGCACCATCAAAGTACATCAGCCACTCTTTGCTCGCTTCTTTGTCGGGGATGCTCATCTCCGGAATTTCTTCGTCCGGAGTTGGCGTCCATTCCGCTATGAATTCTGCCAATGCTCTGCTCTGGATAGTTGAAGTGCTTTCAAACTTGAGACCAAAGCTTGACAGTTCCAGTGCCCACTCAACAATCCTGCCTGTCGCTTCAGGATTCTGCAGTATCCTCTTCAGCGGAAAGCGAGTGACCACTGTGATCTCATGTGCTTGGAAGTAATGGCGCAGCTTTCTCGAGGCCATGAGAAGGCCGAAAAGCAGTTTCTGCACACCAGAGTACCTTGACCTAGCCCCCTGCAAGAGGGAACTGACAAAGTAAACTGGGCGCTGCACCGTTTTCTTCCGTATCTCCTCGTGTATCAGCGCGGGTTCATCTTTGTCGGGACCAGAGCTTGTCGGGGAAGCCCCCTGCTTGTCGCTGGATGCGCTTGCCGCGGTTGCTGGCTCATCATCCGCCTCCCTCTCTGCCACTAACGCAGCACTAACCACTTGATTGGTTGCCGCTATGTATAGCAGCAACTTCTCTTGTGGCTTAGGCGCGACAAGTATTGGAGGGGAGGACAGGTATCTCTTCAGGTCTTGCAGCGCAGCCTCTGCTTCCGGAGTCCATTTGATCGGACCTGCCTTTTTCAATAATTTGAAAAATGGCAGGGCGCGCTCAGCAGACCGAGAGATGAACCTGCTGAGAGCAGCCACGCAACCGGCAAGTTTCTGTACATCCTTGACGCGCTTCGGTGCTTCAATCTGCTCAATGGCCTTGATCTTGTCGGGATTGGCTTCAATCCCCCGCTGAGACACGAAGAACCCGAGAAGCTTGCCGGAGGGAACTCCAAACACACAATTCTCTGGGTTGAGCTTGAGGCTGATCTTGCGCAGAGTTGCAAAAGTCTCATCCAAGTCTTGGATCAGGGTTGCTCTGTCCTTGCTCTTGACCACTATATCATCCATGTAGGCTTCCACATTTCTGTGTATTTGTGGCTCAAGAGCAATATGGACTACTCTTGCAAATGTCGAACCAGCATTCTTTAATCCAAAAGGCATCCGTACGAAGCAGTACGTGCCACATGGAGTAATAAATGCGGTCTTCTCTTCATCCTCCTCTGCCATGAAGATCTGATGATACCCGGAGTACGCATCAAGAAACGAAAGCAAATCACATCCAGCTGTGGAGTCAACAATCTGGTCAATGCGCGGCAAAGGAAATGGGTCTTTGGGACAAGCTTTGTTAACATCGGTGAAATCGATGCAAAGCCTCCATTTCCCGTTTGCCTTGCGCACGACTACAGGATTGGCCAACCACGTGGGATGGAGCACTCCTCTGACGAGGCATGCTGCTTCCAGTTTCTTGATTTCCTCCGCAATGAATTCTTGGCGCTCCACCGCCTGCTTCCGGACTTTCTGCTTGACAGGCCGCGCATGAAGACAGACGGCAAGGTGGTGCTCAGTCACTTTCCTGGGAACCCCGGGGATGTCAGACGGTTGCCATGCAAACACGTCGACGTTCGCCTGCAGGAAAGCAACGAGCGCGCTTTCCTATTTAGGGTCAAGCGTGGCACTGATGGTGAAGGTACCACCAGCGCCATCCTCCTTGGCGGACACCTTCTTCGTCTCTGGCGGAGCCGCCATTGTCTTCTTGTGCTTGCCGGTGAAGCTCGATGGTGCGTCCTCGACGGCAGCGCAGCACTCCGAAGAGGCGCGCTTGCCGGAGTGGGCACCAGAGCTTTTGCCGGACTTGGTCTTCTTGCCGGTGGAGCTCGATGGTGCGACCTCGACGGCAGCGCAGCACTCCGAAGAGGTGCGCTTGCCGGAGTGGGCACCAGAACTCTTGCCGGACTTGGCCTTCTTGGTCCCGGGAGCTTCAGCGGCCAGTGGATCGCGGTCTGCCGTGGCTGCTGCTTCCCGGTAGATCTTGTCGGCACAGATAAGAGCGTCCTTCTTGTCGCCAGGGACAGAAATGACGCTTATCGGGCCTGGCATCTTCCACACGTTATACGCGTAGTGAGAGGCCGCCATGAACTTGGCGAGTGCTGGACGGCCAAGTATCCCATTGTAAGGCAACGGGATATCGGCAACGTCGAACGTGACCCTCTCAGTCCTGAAGTTTAACTCGCTGCCGAATGTTACCGGCAGCGTGACCTTCCCCTTCGGCTTGCTCCTTCCCGGGTTGATTCCTTGGAATGTGCCGGTCTCTTCGAGCTCGCCGTCAGGGATCTGGAGTTTTCGGAGCACAGCGGAGGAGATCAGGTTTAAGCCGGCCCCGCCGTAGACTAGCATCTTGGTGACCTTGAGGTTGGGGATGGTTGGTGAAACCAACATCGGCAGACACCCGACCGCGGTTGTGCGATCAGGGTGGTCCTCAATGTCAAAGATGATAGGCGTGCTGGACCACTTCAGGAGCTTGCGCGATTCGATGGGTGGTTCCGCTACATTGACTTCCCGCACCCACTATTTGAGTTGGCGGTGCGAGGTATGCAGGGAGGCACCCCCGTCAACGCACAAGACCTCTGTGGCTTTCTGAAACTCCTGCTCACTAGTCTCAACGTCATCCATGTCTTCATCCTCACCGTCGTCTTCGTCGTTGTCGCGACCGCGGGGAGGTCTGTCTCCTTGCCGCTGCTTGGCCTTGCCGCGGCGTCCTTCCTGGCCGGTGCGCTTCTGGCCAGGTTTCTCGGCACCCCCTTGGGCTCTCTCCTTGTCGCGCTGCTCGTACTCAGCCCTCTGTTGCTGGACGAGCTGCTCGACCTTCTTGCAGCTCTGGAGGTCATGGCCCTTGGTGTGGTGAATCTTACAGTATTGCTTGCCAGAGCCGTCCCGCTTGTCGGCGACTGCCACAGCCTGACAGTTGGTGCACGCGGCAACTTCCTTGCCGGAGCTACCAACTGTAGCCTTCGTGGCGTCACCTTCATTGCCGGACTGCTCAACGACCAGCACCTCGTTGTTCTGCTTCTTCCTGTTGTTGCGCCGCCGGCTTCTCTTTGCCGGGGCGGCATCCTCACTGTCAGATCCTCCTGCTCCAGTGCTTTCTCCGGGGAATTTCCTTCCCTCCTCAGCGCGTGCACACCTGTCGGCTAGGGTATAAAGCTCGCTGACGTCCCGAATCTTGCACATCGCCAACTCCTCCCGCATCCTGCGGTTACGCACGTTCTGATGGAACGCGCTGATTACCGCGGCAGGGTGGATATTTGGGATGTGGTGGTGAACACGACGGAACCTCTGGATGTACTGGCGCAGGGGCTCTCCTTCCTTCTGGACGAGCAGATGAAGATCGCTCTCTTGGCCATGAGGTTTGTGGCCGCCTGTGAAGGCGCCAACAAACTGATGGCACAGCTCGGCCCGGGAGGATATGGAGTTGTCCGGCAAGTGCATGAGCCAGGACCTGACGTTGGGCTTAAGCACCAGCGGGAAGTAGTTGGCAAGGATCTTGTCGTCTCGTCCCCCAGCAGCCTGCACCGCGATGGTGTAGATGCTGAGGAACTCCGACGGATGCAACTTGCCGTCGTACTTCTCTGGTACATCAGGCTTGAAGTTCTTCGTACTGGGCCACTGGACTTGCCGCAGCTCACGAGTGAACGCAGGGCAACCTACCGGGTACGGCAAGTCGCCTGGTTCCCCTGGCGCATACATGTCAATAGAGGGCCCAGCGCGCGGGTCTGACTGACGTCGCGCTTCTCTCCGGCGCTCGATGCGAGTACGAGCGTCTTCCCGCTGCCGTTCTTGAAGAATTTGGCGCTGATCGCGACGAACTCGGGGATCAGACGACGCGGTGGAGTCGCTGTCGAGGTGGATCCGGCGAGTCGGTGATCTTGGCCTTCGGGGTGGGGAGTGCACAGTAGTTGCACCCCCACCAGTCTTGTCTCCATCGGTTCGCGCCTGGCTGACTCGCTGCGGCTGCAACGTGCTCGGCTGCCGAGGAGTGTCGCCGTTGGCGAAGCCGATGAGACTCTGGATAGTGGCCCTCCATTCGTCGATCTTGTCCGCCGTTGGAGGGTAGTCTAGGAGCAGCTGAGCTCGCGCCAGAGCTTCTGCTGCGGTGGCGGGCGGCGGTAGCTAACGTTAGAAGGAGCAGTATCCCGTCCAGGCGACCGCGTCTAGCTCGCGCTGGCTTGTTGACGCGCATGGTGGTCCTGGGCGCTCCGGGATCCACCAGCTCGATCTTGATCCAGCGAGCGCATGGTACCGTGAGTACCATGACGCTGCCGGTCCCGCGCCTCCTGAGATGGGCGCGGTGCATGCACGGACGCCGAGGTCTTGGAGTGCGCCCGGTCGTTGTGGGAGCCGGCTACGCCGCCGATGGGCAGCGCAGCCTTGCCCTGGGACCTGGCAGCACCGAGAGTTCCCTCGTCGATGCGTGCCCTTCCGCCGGCGCCTGCCCCACCATCCGTTTGCTCCGGCGGTGGGTGGCTCGGCGCGGACGGAGCAGCTGCCTCCGAAACCTTCTTCTTCGGCGGCATGTTGACGAAGATGGCGAAGATCGATGAAGAAGATGAAGATCTAGCCCGCGAGAACATCGGATCTGATTCACACCACTTCGACGCCCCCTACCTGGCGCGCCAGAGATGCCGGGGTTTCTGATCCACGGGCACCTATGGGACCGGCGGACCGGGTCCCTTTTGGTTCGGCGGGGGGCGGAGGTTGTGCAAAGAGCAGATCGAGGCGATGCATGCGGGCGGTTGGTCGTGTGAGGAGTAAATCAAGGCGAAGCACGCGAGCGATTTACCCAGGTTCAGGCCGCACGGATGCGTAAAACCCTACTCCTGCTTTGTGGATTGGTATTGATTTCTAGCTTGGGAGCGAGACCGAGCGTGGGTGTGTGGAATTGCTGAACCCCTCTCTACGTTGCCCCGGGCCTCCTTTTATATGCTCAAGGGGTTACTGACATAGGGCAACAGACGGCAAAAGTGGAAAAGGATGCCGTGGGTAGGCACAGCTAGGTGCTGTAGTAGGCACAGCTAGCTGCTACAGTGTTATCATACCTAACCCTGACGGCAGGGGACAAGGGCATTAAATGCCCGTCTGTGTCGCCTAGACAGCACCGAAAGGGACCGCTAGGGACGCCACCGTCTTGCCACGATGGTTGTCTTGTCAGCGCCTGCGTGCCACGGCACGCCCCTAGCTGCACAGCCTCCTGCCACGTGCTCTTGGGAGGGGCCCCGGAGCGACACGTGGGTGGATGTGCTGGAGCGCGGGCGTGGAGTGGGGGCTTGCCGCGGCAAGCGCCTTGCCGCGGCCGTCGACTTGTCGCTTCCGGGAGCTTGTCGCTCACCGGGCCTTGTCGGGGCGCGTAGCGCGCCGCGGCAAGTTCCTTGGAATGCCTTGGATGGCCTTCCCGGCAAGCGCCTCTTGCCGGGGCCTTGGGATGCTTCTGATGGCCTTCCCGGCAAGCTCCTCTTGCCGGGGTCTTGCCTTCTTCCCGGCAAGCTCCTCTTGCCGGCGTCTTGTCTTGGGTACTTTGTTCTTGAATGGTCTTCAAAGGGACCACGGAGGATCTTGGCGGTGACCTGGCAGGCCTTGCCGCGGGACGCTGCGACTGCCCGTGCACAAGTTCGGGGTACTAAGGGTACCCCTACTTTAGTACACCGACAGGAGAGATGCCGGGGTTTCTGATGCACGGGCACCTATGGGACCGGCGGACCGGGTCCCTTTTGGTTCGGCGGGGGGCGTAGGTTGTGCAAAGAGCAGATCGAGACGAAGCACGCGGGCGGTTGGTCGTGTGAGGAGTAAATCGAGGCGAAGCACGCGAGCGATTTACCCAGGTTCGGGCCGCGCGGATGCGTAAAACCCTACTCGTGCTTTGTGGATTGGTATTGATTTCTAGCTCGGGAGCGTGACCGAGCGTGGGTGTGTGGAATTGCTGAACCCCTCTCTACGTTGCCCCGGGCCTCCTTTTATATGCTCAAGGGGTTACCGACATAGGGCAACGGAGGGCAAAAGTGGAAAAGGGTGCCGTGGGTAGGCACAGCTAGGTGCTGTAGTAGGCACAGCTAGCTGCTACAGTGTTATCATACCTAACCCTGACGGCAGGGGACAAGGGCATTAAATGCCCGTCTGTGTCGCCTAGACAGCACCGAAAGGGACCGCTAGGGACGCCACCGTCTTGCCACGAAGGTTGTCTTGTCAGCGCCTGCGTGCCACCGCACGCCCCTAGCTGCACAGCCTCCTGCCACGTGCGCTTGGGAGGGGCCCCGGAGCGACACGTGGGTGGATGTGCTGGAGCGCGGGTGTGGAGTGGGGGCTTGCCGCGGCAAGGGCATTGCCGCGGCCGTCGACTTGTCGCTTCCGGGAGCTTGTCGCTCAGCGGGCCTTGTCGGGGCGCGTAGCGCGCCGCGGCAAGTTCCTTGGAATGCCTTGGATGGCCTTCACGGCAAGCGCCTCTTGCCGGGGCCTTGGGATGCTTCTGATGGCCTTCCCGGCAAGCTCCTCTTGCCGGGGTCTTGTCTTGAGTACTTTGTTCCTGAATGGTCTTCAAAGGGACCACGGAGGATCTTGGCGGTGACCTGGCAGGCCTTGCCGCGGGACGCTGCGACTGCCCGTGCACAAGTTCGGGGTACTAAGGGTACCCCTACTTTAGTACACCGACAGGAGCCCCCGGGCCTGGGCCAGACACGGTGCCGAGCGCTGTTGGGTCAGGCCCAAAACAGTGCACGGGCACACGCGGCCTAGGTTATGCCGCACGTCCCTCCGCTTCCATCTCGCACGACCGGAACGGCACGCGTCAAACGCGGCGTCGTGGGTGATGTGGGCGGCGCGGGCGCGCGGGGCTGAGCCCCGCGAGCGTGCGTCAAGCCATGATGAAGGGGAATGTCCCACGCCCTCTTCTCCAAGCGGAGATAGGCGTGGGGGCGTGGCGCATTTACTGGACGGGGCCGGCGTGCGGTTTTCGAAGCGCCCACTCCCCGAGATTACGGGGTAGGGCGAGGCCGCCCCATCCGTCGCCTCAGTTCTGCATCTCCGCCACGCGGCTCCCATGCACTTGGGATCGCGGACGGCGGGAGCGGGAACCTGGGCCGTTGCGAGCAGAGGGGGCGGGTCGGCCCACCTCCCTGCTCTTCCCGTGCCTTGATTCGCCGAGCGGGGCGGCTGGGCTCCCACTTCGCTCCTTTATAAGGAGCGGGAAGGGAGCACCGAAGCCTGCACCCTCTCGTCTCCTCCTTTCTTCAGTTTCTGCTCCCCTTCCTCTCATTCGCCATGGAGAAAGGGAATCCTGGGCCTTCATTGGTGGCGGCGAGGGTCGCCGCCAGACAACGCACCCTCCCCTCTTCCTCGCTCATGGTGGCAGAGCCAACCATAAGGGGAAGAGGGAGGGGGCGAGGTCGTGGACGAGGTCGAGGACGAGGTCGAGGCGCTCGGGGGAGAGGCGGACGGGGCGACGCGCCAGCTTCGCCCCCGCCGGTGGCCCCTCCCCCCGCGTCGGTCCATATAGGGGACAACCCTTGCGAGTTCTTCGTCAAGCTGCGCCGGGCGCCTCGTCGTTGCCTCCGGCTTCCAGCTCCGTTCGCGAGCGTGATGGAGTCGGACCCACCCGAAACTCTGAGATTACACAGGAGGGGCTGTGGGATCAGCGGCACGCGAGTCCGCGTGGTGTTCCCAGCCCCTAGTGTGATGTATCTCGATCGAGGGTGGAAGACGTTCGCCCGCATCCACAGCCTGATGGAGGGGTTCACCCTCCATTTTAAGCTGGTGGAGGGCGATCTCCTCTCCGTCAAGGTCTTCGGGTGCTTCGGCACCCGGGCGAAGTGCTGCGTGGACAGCTCCTCCGATAGCGAAGGCTCCTCCTCGAGCGAGAGTGACGAGGAGGAGAGAGGCAGTGATGGTGAGGGTGGCGGGCGGCAGGACGGCGGCTCCGACTAGGTGTTGGGCGCCGTCTTGTGCGGCACCGGCGACCCTATCATCCGCGGCGCCGGCTTCTAGAACTCCCCGGGGGCGTCTCCTTGGGCGGCTGGCGTAGGGAGGCCGCGGAAGGGGAAGAGGGCTGGCGACAAGGCCGTCAGGTCGGAGTACGAGGGCGCGTGCCCTCGATAGCGCGCTGACGTCCTGCCGCCCCTCCTTCGCACCCTTCTCCTGGCGTCGCCATCACCGCCAGGCCCCCGGGATGTTCTCTTGGTGTCTTCTGGCACCTGTAGCTCGCCTTGGCGCCCCTTTCCCCTTTTCGCCTCCTTGATCCTACCTCCTGAAGAGAGGAACAGGAAAGGAATTACGGGCACCTTATCTTTTTAATTGTAAGCCTTCGGGCCTTAGCTGTATCTAACTTGTATCCTCTCTTTCATGTTTTTCATCCTCTATGGACTGTACCTGTTATGGGATGTTTTTTATGAAAAGGGGATGTTGCGGTATTTGCCTCGCGGTCGAACCACGCCAAGGAGCATCCTTGAGTAATCCCTTGGACAGGACATTCCCGGGCAACAAGGCCCTGCCGCCGTCCCACGTCACTTCCGCTCTCACGCCTTTGACGGAGGCGGGAACGAGGGTGGTGCGGCCTCCTCGTTTCATTCCTTAGCTTGTCGCGGCTACGACCAAACTTGGCCCCGGGAACGCGCTCCAGGGCCTAGAGTCGGGGGAGAGCATGGCAGTTTACGGGAAACGCGGTTTCACATTCCCCGGTGCAAAGAGGATGCATGAAGAGGGATGAAAGACTTATCTGATATCGCAGCCCCCGGCAACTCTGGCTTGCCGGGGGTGACATCTTGGCATTCGCAGCCCCCGGCGTTCTTGCCGGGGCCCAGGTGCCGGCGCGCCCTTCTTCTCCTTTTTGTCTCCAGGTGGGCCTGGCCAGGACGTGCGAGCCCTGCGAACGAAGGAAAAGCAAAGGGACGGACACTCGACCTCTAAGCTAGGGGTTAGCCGCTGTTAGGGACTATCGACCCTAACCAAGGACGAGACTCAGACTCAACCTAGCATGCATGCTATAGCCCCCGGGGTATGCAGCGCTTCATTTTCTGGTGCTCAGGGTCTGCGCCTGGCTCTGTACAGAGGATTACATGCAACAGCGGCAAGACTCGTACAGAAAGGTGGTTGCCGGACGGGGTCCGGCAACCGCGCCTTACGGGTAAAACTTACGAAGATGCTCGATGTTCCAGGAGTTGCTCACTGGAATGCCATCTTCGGTCTCAAGGCGGACAGCGCCAGGCCTTGTGACTCGTTTCACCCGGTAAGGGCCTTCCCACTTCGGCGTCAACTTGTTGGAATTCTTGGCCGACTGAACGCGCCGAAGAACAAGGTCGCCTTCCTCGAAACTCCTGGCATTGACTCTGCGGCTGTGGTAGCGGCGCAGAGCTTGCTGGTAGCGAGCAGCTCGCACAGCAGCTTGGAGACGATCTTCCTCAAGGAGCAGCGCGTCATCTTGCCGCAGCCGCTCTTGCTCAAGCTCATCGTAACCGAGCACTCGAGGTGACCCGTATACGAGTTCCGTGGGGGTAACTGCCTCTGCTCCATAGACTAGAGTAAAGGGTGTCTGTCCAGTGGCTCCATTTGGCGTCGTTCTGATCAACCAAAGAACCACCGGTAGCTCCGCGATCCAGTTTCTTCCACACTTGTGCAGCCTATCGAAAGTTCTGGTCTTGAGCCCGCGCAGCACCTTGGCGTTTGCCCTTTTCGCTTGACCGCTGCTTTTTGGGTGAGCAACAGAAGCGAAGCAGACCTTGGTGCCGAGATCTTGGACGTACTGCATGAAGGCGTGGCTCGTGAACTGTGTGCCGTTGTCGGTGATTATCCGATTAGGGATCCCGAAGCGGCAGACAATCGACCTGAAGAACTTGACGGCTGACTGTGCGGTCACCTTCCTCACTGGTTCCACTTTCAAGTAAAGGGAATAACACTGCAATGGCTACCCAGAAGAAAGTTATATTACAAAATAGCTTGTCGCAGCTCTAATAAATGTTTTCTATGACATAGCTAGCAGCGACAAGGAAAGAAGGAAGCCGGCGACCTAGTCAACGCGGTCGCCCTCGACCCTCTTGATCCCGCTCACCTTGTCCACAATGGGTGCGACAAGGGCCTTGAGCTCTTCCTGATCGATATCAGGCGGCAAGGATCTGAGGACGTTGTGGAGGCGGAGGCCTGGATTGCGGAAGGCCACCTTCATCAACACCTTCTGAAGGGCTCCCGCACAGATCTCGGGCGACTCATCGGCTAGCCGCTTCGGGATCTCATCCCGGAGCCGCTGGAGCGCCGTCGCCACGCCTTGGAAGAACATAGTGAGCTTGGCGCTAGGTTGGAGGTTCTCGTCGGAGGAGTACCCGAAGTCCTCCACCCCCAGCTGCGCCAGCTCCTTGTCGATATCCCCGGCGGCGTTCACGAGGCTCTCCGTCCAGTGCTCCACCGTATCCCTAAAGGCGTTTTGGGTGGTGGCAGCACTCTCCAGCAACGCCTTGTCGGCATCGATCTCCTTCTTCAGAGCCGCCTCCCGCTCCTTGGCGCCGTCCAACGCCTTGGTCAAAGCGACCAGCCTCGACTCGAGGGCGGCGTTGGAGTCCTTGGCGGCACTGAGCTCTTCGCCATATGCTTTGCGGTCAGCCTCCACCTGCACCACCTTCATCTCCAGCACCTTTTTGGCGGCCTCGGCAGCGGCGGCAGCGTCCTCCGCTTGCTTGAGGGCTCCGCCAAGCTTCTCCTCGCGCGCGGCAAACTCCTCCTCGTGAGCGTCGAGGTTGACCTTCCGCTGCGCCAGCTCGCCCTCCTCTGCGGCTAGTTTCACAGCGGCCAGTCGCTGCAGCTCTTCAGCTTCGGCCTTCTCGAGGAGAAAGGCCTTCTTCGCTTCAGCGAGCTGCTCCCGCTCCTCCGCCAAGGATCGGAGAGCTTCCCGGTGGAAACCCCCGAGCTCGTCTGCGCGCTTCTCAATGTCTGCTCCCGCCTTCGCGACAAGCGCCTTGCGGGACTCCAGCTTGGCTTGTCGCGTGCGGTAGAGCGACATCAACCTGCGCAGCAGCCGCTCCTCTTCGGGCTCGTTGCTGCTGCTGCTCGGCGCGTCGACCAGCTTCAGACCCACGGAGGCAAGCACTTCCCCGTCGAAGACCTCCCCCTCGACCGGCGCCCTGGAGCTTGACGCCCAGGGGAGGTTGATGAAGACGCCTTCGCCAGCTTTCAAGTAAACGCCCGGCTAGGGCTCCTCGGTGCTTGACGCTGCGGCCCCGGCGGGCGGGTCGGCGGTCGGTGCAGCGCCTGGCGCTCCTGCGGCCTCTGGGCCGTCAGTACGATCGCCAGATCCCTCGCCAGCCGCCGCGGCGCCGGCCTTGGCGGCCTCGGCGCCGGCGACGTCCCCAGCGCCGGCAGCTTCGTCGGCGGCGACCTCTGTTTCCATCCGCTCCGTAGCGGATGGATCTGATGGCCGGCAAAGGGGGGAAGAGTCAAGCAAAATCCAGCAAAAACTCAAGAAGATCAGAAGAAGAACCCAAGGGAAGTTTCGAAGCAAGAAGATTACCTGTGCTTGGCTCGGTGGCCATGGTCTCTGCCGCTGGGAGGATGCTGGTGCCGTCCCGTGGCGGAGAGCCTCCCCTTGCCGGAGAGCCACCCCCTGCCGGAGAATCTCTTGCCAGAGAATTTTCCCTGGGCGGCGTAGTTGAAGCAGATGGCATGCCGGGGGCTGTCTCCGGACGCTCCTGGTGAGGCTGCTCTGCTCCTACACAAGACAACAAGCGGATATCAGCAAAGACAAGTACCCATGCGTGCCTCACCGCGGCAAATAGTTCACACACTTACGCTGGGGGCTGCCATGGAGGAAAGTCGCCAGGTCCGGCAAGGTTGTCTCGGGCGCGCCACCTGTTGTTGCAGTGGGCACGTCCTCGATGATGACCGCCGGGGCCTTAGCTCTCTTTGCCGCTCTCTGGGCCAGAGTCCTAAAAAGGGGCTGGTTCAAGGAAAAGCAATTGAGAAACAAGAACAACAGCAAAAACCGAAGAAATGCGAGTGCAGCAAGAAAAGCTTACTCTTCTTCATCCTCCTCGTTAGAGCTCAGCACGGAGAAGTCGAAGCCCGGTGCGCTCCCAGAGCGAGGAGGCGGAGGAGAAGCTTCCCTTGGCCGCTTAGCAGAAGCAGTGGTGGTGGACTGAGAAGACCCCGCCCCGACAGTCGGCGCGGCACGGGAAGCGGCAGGGACCGAAGCGGTGGTCCGGCTGGACCCCGCTCCAGTTGCCGTCGTAGCATGAGGCGCTCCCGCGGCAACGGTGTTTGCCGTGGTCGAGCGCGTCACGTGGCGTGGAGAATGTTGACCCACTTGCCGCTCCGTCACGTCGCCAACCTTGCGGAGACGCCTTCTGGGCGGCGTTGGGGGCTCTGCTTCTGGTGGGCTGTCCGGAGGCAAGGAGGAAGAGGAGTTGATTTGCCGCGAGCTGCCCGTATCTTTGGCAGGCTCGCCCGGCTCAGCGTCTTGCCCGGCAAGCCCCTCCTTGCCGGCAGGCTCCCCTTGCTCGCCACAGCTCGCCACTTGAGGGGGGCGATCAATGAAGACAACTCTAACATGCCAAAAAATAAGCTAAAAAGTAGGACATTGTATAGAATTTTGAAGCTTCGATTTTGTAAGTATATCATGCGGGTGCCGCAACTGACATCTCAGATTCTCCCTTTATTGTTCTTCAAAATAGGCGGGATAGAATTTTAAAGCTAGAGAACATACATTATCAATGTCAAATGAATTGAATGAGTTGATCCAAGGAAGTGTACATAATGAGAAGCTCCGCTGCATGTTTGTTGAATCTGCAATTTAACTGTTGTGCTAGAAACCGAACCATCACTCCTTCTTTTCTTCCCAAAATAAGAATGCATCCTTCGTACTATGAATTGCTACATGCTTCCTTTTATTTTTGGCTATGATTATCCTACAATGATTGAACACCATCAGTTATGCCTATGACTATTTGGAGAATTAATAAGACAAACCGACAAACCGCTGCCTCGGACTCGTGGAGGATCGACCATGGACTAGAGTCTGGACTCCTGGAGGATGGATCTGAACTGGGAACGGGAGAGGAAGGCGACGACGAGGCGTGCGGCCGTGCGCAGGCGCAATGCGAGAGGCGACTAGCTTTTTTTTGAGTGGAGAGAGGCGACTAGCAGGGCCTCCCAAGCGACGTGTCGAACCAGAGGAGCCTCGTGAGGTGTTGTGCGCCTTGGCCTAGGCTGCCTCGGATGGCTTCTAAATCGCCAGTTTCCTTTTTTTACTCACTGCATCTAAAAATAAGTGTTTTAGATTTATTAAAAAGTGGATGTATCTAGACTTATTCATGTCTAGATACATCCATTTTTAGACAAATTCAAGACACATATTTTAGGATGGTGTGGTGTGAGTATTAAGAATAGACAAACGAGAATAGGTAAAAGCCAACAATTTTTAGTAGTATTAAAAATTCCGTTTGCATGTTAGGGGGGGCGGGGCCTCTGCCAGTCCCGCCTGCCTCCGCCGCTGGTGCAAAGCATTATGATCTTTTCACTCTGCAAGAAGCCACGGGTTGCATAGACCTTTTAGAACGCCGGCATAATATGTATTAGTGCCCAATACTTCATTTTCATATATACTCTTCTAACACCTCGAATTGACCATGCAACGATAAAAAAAGGATGCCTCTATCGCCATTAGCAATGCGCCAGAGCCAACGGGTCAGGAGGGTAATGTTCATGCGCCAGGAAGACAAGATCCCAAGACCGCCCTGGTCCTTGGGTTTGCAGATATCGGGTCAGCTCACCATTGGTACTTCTGCTTATCCCCCTCAGCCCAGAAGAATCTGGATTGGTACTTGGCGATCTCCTGATGAAGTCTCATGGAGGCTATAGAAGCTCATGAGGAACCATAGAAGGCTGGCAAGCGAGGAGTTGATGAGGATCACGCGAGCAGCCTTCGACAACCAGCGCCCTTTCCAGGGGTCAACTCGATGTTGCATACGAGTCACCGTAGGGTGAAGATCCGCCACAGTGAGGTGTGAATCACTAATGGGCATCTCCAGATAGGTCGTGGGGAAAGAGCCCAACCGACAATTCAGTCGGTCCGCTATAGCCTGTGCTTCCTCAACGCGGCTGTGTTAAGTAATCTTTACTCACAGGGTTCACGATTTATCTTCGGTTCCACGCGTTTTTGCATCGTTTATCCCTTCATTCTTCCTCATGTTTATCCTCTTGATAAAAACGTGTGATTGGGCAATTTGTATCGTATCACTGGTGCAACTCATGCACCCTCCCCATCACTGCTTCATCTATCGTGCCTCCCGTCGAGCAGGACATCTTCGCACTACCTATAGCCGCTCCTCCATGCACACGACTGCTGCTACTCCTTTGCCGGCCGTTGCCTTCTCCTTGCTGGCTGCCTCTCCTGTTGTTGACCCGTTTGTTGGTTGGAGATATTTCCATAGACGTTGTTGGGAGTGGAGAAGACAATGCCCATAGGTGGGATTTTTGCTGGTCTTGTGAGTCGTATTCATCACTGGAGAACTCGGAAAAGAACGAGCTCGTTGATGGTGGAGGTCACTTTTATTTGGGTATCTTTTGATGCTGCAAAAGGTGTTTGAATAGGGATTTTGCGTGTATGTTAAACAGGGATTTCTTTAATGCTTCAAAAGTGTTTCTATGATGCTTGGTGTGTTCTTTTTTATAAATGCTGACAGGTTTTTACGTTATGTTGCAAGTTGGCAACCAAATGTGATTTGGTACATATTTCTTTTTGCTACACGAAATTGTTCGAAATATGGCAGTATTTTTTCACAAGTTTTACATATTCACGAGAAATATTCACAAAGATATTGCAACTTGATTTAACTCGTTTTTTGTAAAAAAAGTACAAATCAAGTACTAACATTATCATTTAGGAACGAGCGAGAGAATAAAACTACTATCAATTATATGGGAAAGATATGGAAAAGAGTGTACAACACACACAGAGTTGGACAACCACGGCAAAGAAAATAAAACTATAATCTCACAAGAAAAACCCACAGTCTTCCACTTGTCTAGCTCAGCCATGATCTCATCAAGAAGACGCTCCTCCAACTTTGTCGTTTTGTTGAATACCCGATTGTTGCGTTCAAGCCAGATGAAGTGAAAGACAAAAGGCATTAGAGAGTTAAATTATCATAGCTTCCTAGACCACACACATACTAGACGACGCAATCCACCAAGACTCCAGCTCAGCCGACGCGGAAGGGGCAAGATCAGGATGTCTCAACCCAGAGAACACCTCAAACCAAATGACACACCAAAAGTTTCAGACTCCTACAAACACACGGGGCTCACATCTGTGCTCACAAGGCCATGCCTCAGCCTTTGTTCCCCGGTCCAAATAGCGATTCCGCGTAACCTTCCACGCAAAAAATGCACTTGAGGGGTGCTTTGCTCTTTCAAACTGGGGACATAGAGAGGCCAATGGGTTAGCCTCTCAAAGAAATAGAAATATGCGGAGCGGGCCCAAAAAGATTTATCGGGCAGTCCAACTCCATACACAATATTCAAGGGTTGAATCATTTGGATGGCATTCTACAATTGGAAAACATAAGCCGTAGCGCAAAGAGAGAGACCGCCCACACTATCCCTCATCCACGAGTATTAATATTATGATAATTATTAGAGGTTGGGGTGCCCATTGGGGCACCTCCAGACCGTACAGTTGCTTCCCAACTTGTCCCAATTTTGTTTTACGGGGCCTTTTTTTTGACACATGCCCTGACGTAGCTTGTGGGGATGTGAATCTCTGCCTTCCCCGCTCCCCTCTTTCTTCACAATTAGTTAGCATCCGCCGTCAGCCTCTTCCGGTCCAGCCGGTATCATGTGCTCGGAATAACATCTAGCAGCGCAGAATATAATGCACAACTTATTATTTTTAGCAGTGAACAAATCATAGTTCCAACTGAGAAAAAAGCTAAATATGTATTGTTTTCATGACTAAATCAGCGTCAGCACCCTGCATATCTTGAACACTGAACACGGTAACACAGCACTGACAACAACTTGATGTAACAAATTACATTTATAATCATCTGGCAAGGTAGTAAGTTTCTGAATCCGAAGCACATTAGCTTTAGACAAGCTAAACAAGGCAGTAGCAGAACCAATTGTCCAAAATCCCCACTGGAATAATTACATATAGCTGGCATACCAAAGTATAGTAAAGTGAAGATAATCCTTCAAAACAAGAAATGTCTCTATCTACATATGGATGGATCTTCTTTCTTTGAGCCTGCTTTCCTAGACAAAAAGAATCACAAATTACTCTTGGACCTGATTCAGCCCGCATTATGCGTGTGTTTAAGCATGTGCGTTAGCGTAGAAAAATGTATGTTTCAAGATGATGGGGCCATTTTGAATTTGTTGTGTAGTTAGTAGTTACCCATGGATGAGTTTTACTTCATTAAAATTCAAAGTGATCAAACATAGCTCGAGAAATAGTGAATAAAAAATAGACTATATACGAAGGTCTGAGACTCCCATTTGGAATAGTCACTATTATATCTCCGGCTATGGCTTAAATCTGGATATGCTAATAGTACACGAATTTTGTGCCAATGGTTGACTTTTTCAGAAACTTTTGTAGACTTGTAGATGAGAAACGACACTCTAACAATGCATGATATAGCTCAGAGGTTGTGATTGTCTATACCTGATGCTGGTAACAAGACCATTTAGAACCCCCAAAGATTAGCCTAACAGAATACTTGCAAAACCATTACACTCGAATAGTTTCTGGATCAGAAAGTTCCAAGGCAATGGAAATCTTTGACTGACGACACTACATGTAATCCGACACTGGCCACTCCGGACCCAATTCACTTGGTGGGGTAAAAAACGACGCTAACAACTCACACTCTGTATCTGATCTGAGGTAGCAGAGCACACCATCAGTCGACTGTTAGAGCATCTCTAACAGCTGCCCTGTATAGGGCAGTGTTGGATAAAACCTGTCATATAGGGTAGAAAAACGGCTAAAAACAGCCTCCAACGGCTGCCCTATCTTGGGCATTTGGCCAAAAAAATTTAGGGCAGTGCCCCATATTTGGCCCAAGTGTTCTATATTTGGGGCAGGACACACACTGCCCTATATCCCAGCAGCCTCGCGCGCGCACGCCCACTGCCATCCGGAAGTTTTATCCCCTCCCGATCCCCTTTCTAGGCCCCACTATCGCGCTGGCCTATTCCGGCCATACATCCAGCGAAATCCCGCACCGCCGCTCACCGGCACGGCTTCCCCACGACATTCCAAATCGATTCCCCTCCATCGCCGGCCGTTCCCGACACCCCGCTGGCCTCCCCGCGCGCACCCGGAGGTTGCAGGAGACTGAAGACGGCCGCCCTTGGATGCTGGAGCGGCTGCGTGCTCAGCCGGCGAGCCTGGAGGCGCGGGAGGTTGGAGGGGGCCAGGGGTGGCCGAGCTAGCCGGGAGGTTGGAGGGGGACGGTTTGTTTCTCTGCCAACAGCAGTATGACAATGAGATCCTCGAGCGTGCTCACATGTCCCAGTGCAATCTCATCTCCACACCTGTAGACACCAAACAGAAACTCTCGGCTGCTGATGGTTCACCCTTCTCTGATCCATCCCTCTATCGCAGCCTTGCCGGCGCCCTTCAGTATCTGACTCTCACCCGGCCGGACATCTCCTACGTTGTCCAACAGATGTGCCTCTTCATGCATGCTCCACGAGACACTCATTTTTCGCTCATCAAGCGCATCCTCCGATACATTCAGGGAACATCTCACTATGGTCTCCAACTATTCAAGCAATTCACCACAGATCTGTTTGCGTATTCTGACGCCGATTGCGGCTGTCCAGACACTCGAGGCTCTACCTCGGGCTTCTGCGTCTTCCTCAGCTCCAATTTTGGTTTCTTGGTCCAAGCAAAGCAAACCGACAATCTCCCGCTCCAGCGGCGAGGGCCGAATACAGAGCTGTCGCATTGCGTCGTTGAATCCTGTTGGCTGCGGCAGCTACTTACCGAGCTTCGCCACCCTCCTCGCCGAGCTACAGTTGTCTACTGCGACAAAGTCAGCGCGACGTACTTATCGTCCAACCTGGTTCAGCACAAGTGCACAAAGCATGTCGAAATCGACCTCCACTTTGTTCGCGATCGAGTTGCCTCTGGCCTCTCGGTGAGGCCAAGGTTCTGCATGTGCCTACGACATCACAGTTCGCCGATGTGTTCACGAAGGGGCTCCCATCTTTAGTTTTTGTTGATTTTATATCCAGTCTGAACAATCTACCGAATAGGGTTCAGACTGCGGGGGGTAACGTTGGTTCTGTTATAACAGCTAGACCTATTCTTTTGCATAGCCAAGTCATAGCCACTAGTAGAAAAAAGGGCTTTGGTCCAGGCCGGGTCAGGCCATTAGTCCCGGTTCAGTCCAGAACCGGGACCAATGCCCCCATTGGTCCCGGTTCGTGAGCCCAGGGAGCCGGCCGGGCCACGTGGGCCATTGGTCCTGGTTCATCTGGACCTTTTGGTCCCAGTTGGTGGGATGAACCAGGACCAATGGGCCTCGCTCCTGGCCCAAAACCATTGGTCCCGGTTCGTGCCTCAAACCAGGACTAAAGATTAGACCTTTAGTCCCGGTTTGAGGCACGAACTGGGACTAATGGGGTTGAGACCTTTAGTCCCGGTTCTTGCCACGAACCGGTACTAAAGGTCCCATTTTCAAACTCTACCCCCCCCCCTTGGATCGCCTTTTCCGTTTTAAAAAAATAAATGAAAATAAGTTTCCCATGTGATATGTGGTCTAGTTGTTGGAAAAATTTGCAAATGTGAATTTTGACTTTATTTGCAAAATCTCTCTGAAATTTGTTAAAATGGGCATAACTTTTGCATACTAACTCGGATGAAAAACTTTTTTATATGAAAAATCATCTACTCAAAGAGCAATGTATTCTCAAGCTAATAACACACAACAATTAGATGGAATAATATTGTCAGGCTTAGACAGCTAGGCAGTGACAGATGAAGAGATATTTTAGTGTTTAATACTCAGCCAAAATGTCAGTTTTGCTAGGCTAATAGATCCCTTTGATCCCTATGGACTAGCATGTGAAAGAATGTAAAATAGTTCCCCTTGCAGCATTCAAATACAATGATATTGTAACATTGAATGAGTGAAGTGCAACCACAGTTAGAGAAGTAACCGAACGAACAGTTATATCAGCCCACGAACAAACAAGCATTGGGTCGTGCATGTAAAGGATGTTGAGCAGACTGGTGCATTCTAGAAATATGCAAATACGATCAACTGACCCATAATTTAGCCAAACAGTATCAACAAGTAGGATATGAATGTTTTTTTTCTTTCATTCCTTTTTGGGAGTAAAAACATGAGAATCAACAAAGTGATTGCGAAACTAGAGATGGTGCAAGTGATATTAGCATGCATAATTCACCAAAATAGACCTATCCTCCTTGTGCAGACAAACTTGCCTGTTCTTTTACTGCCATTAGATAGTACTCCGTAGTAGAAACCTGAAATCCACAATAAACAGCCCCTCGAAACACTAATCAAAATGAAGCGCATCTACCCCGCGGCATCCAGCGAGATAGGTCCATAGAGCAAACGATTACGCTTCAAATTTCACCTAATAATTTAAACAAACTCTCCTAGGTGGCATTCCCCTCGCGGACGCGATCCAGACCAAGCAAGAAAAGAAAAAACGCAACGAATATGCTGGGATCGAGGGTCAACTCTCCCCCGCGCCAGATCCAGCGAGATCTCATCTCACCCTAAAAGCCCCGACCCCGATCGGAACTGCTGGGGGGGAAGCAGAGGAGGGAGGGACTTACTACTCGGGATTCATGGCGGGATCTGGGCGCTCCCGCGGCGTCCAATCTGGCTCGCGGGCAGGAGGACGGGGATCGAGATCGAGTCCTGGGCGGGCGGAGGCAGGCGGCCTCACGAGTTGCCCGACTTCTTGGCGTCTCGTCTCGCTCTTCCCGTGAATCAATCAACAATGCACTGGGAGAGGACCAGGCTCCAGCAGGCCAGCCCGATTTTAGACCAACTGGCCAGACGCGTGGAAACCCTTTTTTTCTTCTCAAATTTCTCTGCAACTAGTAAGTGTACACGTGCAACGCACGTATAATTATTGGTTGCATTTCAAGTAGATGCCAACATGTGGTAGATAAAAGGTTGCTTTGCGTCTCGTGGCATATAGGAAAGCTTGACAACGCATGAAACGATGAATGTTCATGTCTGGTACACACAGTCACAAACGTACATAAAACTGGAGAGTATAAATCAACCCATACAACTCGTTATTTCATGCCTCTGTTTACTCTTTATATGCATCAAGATGCTCTTGACATGTAAATGTCTAGTTCATTCTGCACGAAGTGTCAAAGCACTAAAAATACAAAGCTAAAAATCCAAAGCACTTAAAAATGCGATCATGATTAGTTTCCTAATAAAATGTGATCGTGATTAGTTTCCTAAGAAGAGATCGTGATTAGTTTCCTAAGAAAACGCGATCATGATTATAGTTTCCTAATTGATCGGACCTGGAGTTTCATATGGTGAAGCACGGTCCAGTCAATGTAAATTGTTAAGTGCACACAGAGAATGGATTAGGTTAAGGCTAGCCGTTAGATTGAGTTTACTGGGCTTAATCATGCGGTCCTAATGAATCCGTGTATGTTTTATGGGGTGCACGTAAGAAAGTTCTTGTTTGATTGTTTAATAGTAGTGGAGAAACAACGTCGCACGTGCCTCCCGTCGGTGGCCACTGAAACAAACCGTGGGACTATCTCGTTCTACGATTAAACTAGTGATGATGATGCTTGCATATGGAAAGGTTAGGGCAACTCCAATGCTAGTAGCCTAGTATGCATCAAATCCGGTCCGAACCACGCGGTTCAAACACTTTTCACTAGTAGAAAACAGGGCTTTGGTCCAGGCCGGGTCAGGCCATTAGTCCCGGTTCAGTCCAGAACCGGGACCAATGCCCCCATTGGTCCCGGTTCGTGAGCCCAGGGGCGGCCGGGCCACGTGGGCCATTGGTCCCGGTTCATCTGGACCTTTTGGTCCCGGTTGGTGGGATGAACCGGGACCAATGGGCCTCGCTCCTGGCCCACAACCATTGGTCCCGGTTCGTGCCTCAAACCGGGACTAAAGATTAGACCTTTAGTCCCGGTTTGAGGCACGAACCGGGACTAATGGGGTTGAGACCTTTAGTCCCGGTTCGTGCCACGAACCGGTACTAAAGGTCCCATTTTCAAACTCTACCCCCCCCTGTGGATCGCCTTTTCAGTTTTAAAAAAAATAAAAGAAAATGATGGAAATTTCAAAAAAATAAAAGAAAATAAGTTTCCCATGTGATATGTGGTCTAGTTGTTGGGAAAATTTGCAAATGTGAATTTTGACTTTATTTGCAAAATCTCTATGAAATTTGTAAAAATGGGCATAACTTTTGCATACTAACTCGGATGAAAAACTTTTTTATATGAAAAATCATCTACTCAAAGAGCAATGTATTCTCAAGATAATAACACACAACAATTAGATGGAATAATATTGTCAGGCTTAGACACCTAGGCAGCGACAGATGCAGAGATATTCTAGTGGTTAATACTCAGCCAAAATGTCAGTTTTGCTAGGCTAATAGATCCCTTTGATCCCTATGGACTAGCATGTGAAAGAATGTAAAATAGTTCCCCTTGCAGCATTCAGATACAATGATATTGTAACATTGAATGAGTGAAGTGCAACCACAGTTAGAGCAGTAACCGAACGAACAGTTAATATCAGCCCACGAACAAACAAGCATTGGGTCATGCATGTAAAGGATGTTGAGCAGACTGGTGCATTCTAGAAATATGCAAATCCGATCAACTGACCCATAATTTAGCCAAACAGTATCAACAAGTAGGATATGAATGTTTTTTTCTTTCATTCCTTTTTGGGAGTAAAAACATGAGAATCAACAAAGTGATTGCGAAACTAGAGATGGTGCAAGTGATATTAGCATGCATAATTCACCAAAATAGACCTATCCTCCTTGTGCAGACAAACTTGCCTGTTCTTTTACTGCCATTAGATAGTACTCCGTAGTAGAAACCTGAAATCCACAATAAACAGCCCCTCGAAACACTAATCAAAATGAAGCGCATCTACCCCGCGGCATCCAGCGAGAGAGGTCCATAGAGCAAACGATTATGCTTCAAATTTCACCTAATAATTTAAACAAACTCTCCTAGGTGGCATTCCCCTCGCGGACGCGATCCAGACCAAGCAAGAAAAGAAAAAACGCGACGAATCTGCTGGGATCGAGGGTCAACTCTCCCCCGCGCCAGATCCAGCGATATCTCATCTCACCCTAAAAGCCCCGACCCCGATCGGAACTGCTGGGGGGGGGAAGCAGACGAGGGAGGGACTTACTACTCGGGATTCATGGCGGGATCTGGGCACTCCCGCGGCGTCCAATCTGGCTCGCGGGCAGGAGGACGGGGATCGAGATCGAGTCCTGGGCGGGCGGAGGCAGGCGGCCTCACGACTTGCCCGACTTCTTGGCATCTCGTCTCGCTCTTCCCGTGAATCAATCAACAATGCGCCGGGAGAGGACCAGGCTCCAGCAGGCCAGCCCGATTTTAGACCAACTGGCCAGACGCGTGGAAACCCTTTTTTTCTTCTCAAATTTCTCTGCAACTAGTAAGTGTGCACGTGCAAAGCACGTATAATTATTGGTTGCATTTCAAGTAGATGCCAACATGTGGTAGATAAAAGGTTGCTTTGCGTCTCGTGGCGTATAGGAAAGCTTGACAACGCATGAAACGATGAATGTTCATGTCTGGTACACACAGTCACAAACGTACATAAAACTGGAGAGTATAAATCAACCCATACAACTCGTTATTTCATGCCTCTGTTTACTCTTTATATGCATCAAGATGCTCTTGACATGTAAATGTCTAGTTCATTCTGCACGAAGTGTCAAAGCACTAAAAATCCAAAGCTAAAAATCCAAAGCACTAAAAAATGCGATCATGATTAGTTTCCTAATAAAACATGATCGTGATTAGTTTCCTAAGAAGATGTGATCGTGATTAGTTTCCTAAGAAAACGTGATCATGATTATAGTTCCTAATTGATCGGACGTGGAGTTTCATATGGTGAAGCACGGTCAGTCAATGTAAATTGTTAAGTGCACACAGAGAATGGATTAGGTTAAGGCTAGCCGTTAGATTGAGTTTATTGGGCTTAATCATGCGGTCATAATGAATCCGTGTACGTTTTACGGGGTGGCACGTAAGAAAGTTCTTGTTTGATTGTTTAATAGTAGTGGAGAAACAACGTCGCACGTGCCTAACCACGCGGTTCAAACACTTTTTGTCACCTGACATGGTACATCAAACGTCCGCAGACCCATCCGGGTCAGAAAAATACATTGAACGGGGAGTAAAAGGGTTATATCAAACAACCAAGCTTTGGGGACTTGGAGAAACGAGAGGATTTCCCTGGTAATGCTTGGTTTCGTCAATTCGAGCGCTGCCGGGAAGTGAAAGAACTATCCAACAAGTTTGCGATGATAATGCCTAGATCGTACCAAAACGCCCGCCATCGCTGCATCACATCACAACACTTGTGGATTTGGTATTCTTTCTTTAGCTTGACAGGCCTCACAATGATATCAACGTGCTTCAGCGATCTCAGTTGTTTGCAAAACTTTGCAATTTCCACCTGGTCCATAGGAGCAACCGCGGAACCAAGGTATCCATCAGATCCAGTTTGCAGGTGCGGAATCATGGGGCTCAGCGGGATTCAAAATCTTTCACATGGTGCTGGAGTGCAATCACATGTGTAGCTTCAAAGAGGTCTGATGAATGCACAAGTAGGGGGAGTCTGCTTTCAATCCTCGTGGAGGACAACATAGTGCTAATCAAAGTGCTTGAATGGGTGGCCAGATGTCTCAGGCACAATAACCGTCTCAATAATTTGTTCCTGGAGGGGTTCAAATGCAGTGTGGCCTCAGAAAGTTAGTTAGCCAAAGTTCGTTCATGCTTTCTATGATCACTAGTGCAAGAAGAGTTTATCTTTTTACAACATATTCATAAACGTCACCCAAAGTTTTGGATAACTTGTTGTATGGACGTCACCCAAACAAGTCATTTTAATCTCCGTTAAACCCAGAACATCACGATGTATTTTTTTAATGTTCTCGATTACGCCTTCCCATATATATATATATCGATGGCGACTCGAAAAGGTATATAGAAACCTTTTAAAATTCAGTCAAGCTGAAGCAATTGTATCCATCCTTTCTGTTTTTCGATGCTTGTGTAGCTACGTTGTAATCTTTATATAGTGGACTATATATAGCCACAAATTGCAAGAGTATGGCTTGGGAGCTAGCCCCAATTAATATATTTACCAGCTTGGCATGAAGTTGGTTGGTTTCAATTATTTTTTAATAAATCGGAGTTGACACCATAGATAAAATAGAATAGTTTAGTTATTTTACATGGCTCACAATCTTACATACACCAGAAAATCTTAATGATGAACAACATAGGCTGATTTGATATTATTGTCAGCTTCAGTGGTGGGCATTGTTAGAAATTTAGCCATAAAACCACAATGTACCCATAATAATTTTAATTCATTGTCCAAGCTTCTGTCACTATGAAATGCCTAGCCCTAGTTACAGAAAAGGAGCAACTCGGCGTACAAAAAAAATCATAGAATCAAACTTTAGTACCTAGGTACCAGTTTCATGCTTACATATTAAAGTTATTTACAAGGTTGATTTTGTAGAGAGGCATTGATTTTCATGTTCGGAAACAATATGAAGGGACCGCCTCATCAGCCGTAGCAAACACCACCGTTAGATCATGTAGACATGGCGGTATAATTTACTAATATGACACTGTAGAGTTCAGCGAGAGAAATTAAGCGGAAAATGTTGTCATTTGTGACTACATAACTATGTGTTGTTCATTAATTTTAGTGTATTGGAAAAACATTGGCAAGTAAACATGTTCAAATGTCATATTTATAGTTTGGTATGATGCAATGCATGAAAGGAGTGACTATCTCAATTGACTTAGAAAGTCAACATTCATAATCATTTAATTACAATATGCTCACCTTTTTGCGTTTGCATTAATGTTGATGAAAATTGTTACTTTTAGTTGTCTCAAAAATAGTAAAACCATAAAAAATGACTCTTTCTTTCACATCACCCAAATCTCTTTAGACTTTTTTTTCCTAACTGGCTGCAAGGAGAACATGTTAAACGTTAAGAAGTTGCAATTGGAGCAGTGCGTCCACGGTCGAGCATTAATATACAAAACACATGCTTTTTTTTGCGGGGATATACAAAACATGTGACTGGAAATTAACATATTTTTTTAATCTTTGTAGGCAATGATTCGTAAAGTCAAATATCAATATGACTCCATACCTCAAGTGAGTGATCTCATGATTTTAGATTCATGGCTTCACTGTTCCTTCCATCGAGATTCACTCAGTGTTTACTCAGCACAAATGCAAAAGAGAAGAGCAACATGTGAGTTTGACGTAAAAGCACGAGAGAGAGAGAGAAGAAACCGCTGCCCCTCCCTCTAGCGGCGAAGCCGCTGGTCCTACTCGAAGTACTCGACGTATGAAAAACACTCGGCATATTACGAAGTACTCCCTCTGTAAATTAATTTAAGAGTGTTTAGATCACTATTTAATGATCTAAATAGTGATCTAAACACTCTTATATTGGTTTACAGAGGGAGTACTACATACACATATGAAAAACACTCCACGTACACATTGAAAAACAATCGGTATACTATGAAGTACTCAACATACACAATTTTTCCTATAGTGTTAGTAGTCGCATTTATATATGCTCGTGCGAAGAATTAAAATTGGATCATGCTCAATATATCCATCTAAAAATTTATAAGGTGACCAATCAACTTCATTAACAAAAATCAACCAAGGAGGTAAATCTTGTAACTGATAATCTTCTAGGTACTACTGGATATCTTTACCTACTAATAAACCAGCTACTGCTTCTGGTCGCCCCCTTCCCTCCGGCTAGATTCTCCACTCCCGGACTCTACCGCACGCTCGCAACCCCACCCCGTGGCTAGGGTTTCGGGCAGGCCTTCGCCGGCGCGTCTCCGGCGACCCCAGGTTCACCCCTCCTTCCTTCTTGACTGGGATCCGCCACCCCTACACCTCACCTTCTCTTCATATCCTTTGCTGCAGATGCAGATGGAGCACGCCGTGAGATTTCCCCATCCACCATGGTCGCCACCGTCAAGGGCTTCTTCACGGATCTGGGACGCCATGGACATGCAGCTCCTCAAGGACTTTCTATTGAAACATCTTGTCCATCATGTGTAGAACACGATGCACCGTTAAGTCAAGGTTCAGGACGACATATATCGTAGCCCCATGCTGGCTTTTTTCCAATGCAGGACCTTCTACATCTCTGCATATCGATCCATCTTGGACCTCAGTAAGTAACTCAGTTTGCATCACTTCCCTTAATTGAACTAGATAAAGAACCATAGGTCAGTGCTAACTGGTACCTGGGAAAGCGCATATTGTGGAAAGTTAAAAGGGTTATGATGATGAACATAGAGTATCAGTCCACCAAGTCAAAGTTAATTTGATATGTTCAAGTTAACCATGGATCAATTCTGGAATATTTGTTAGCTGAAATTGTAGGCAGTTCATCTCTGGAGTTATACGATCTTTTCTTGGAGTAGTCTTCCCTTCAAGTATTTCATCCCTTATCTATTAAAATAAATGTTAATAGAAAAGACATATTTGGTCTCAAGAATTAGTAATACTCCCATTTGTATTTCCTAATCATATTTTTTCATTTTCGAATTACATCAAACCTATGTCTAGATTGTATATTACCCCGCCCAGCGTTATTACTTTGGCTGTATCTAACTTTAGTCAGTAATTGATATACCTATAATTGTTGTTCTGCACCTATGTCCACAGTCCACACTTCTCTAGATGGTCACACTTTTGATGTTGAACTGACTTCAGATCTCTAAACAAAGGATTTGCAGCATATATAGATGCATTAATGCCAATCTTTATCCCTCTGTTACGTATCTACTCCTACCTACTTGAATCTTCTATTCCCAGTTAATTAGAAATTTTGTTATTTGTGGACATCTCCTAAATACATCAATTAATTTTTGTGTTAAAGAGCAGTACGCTCTGTTTTCATTTGTGACCCAAAGGTCAGCAACGTAAAGCCTGCATGCATCTGAAGGCATGTTCCATCCTTGAATATATACTAATATAAAGGCATGTTACAATTGTGTGCAGGTAGAAGATTCATCATTTTAGTGTCCATCTGAAGAATCACATCGTGATAGGAACAAGGACAATGGCTGGCATGTTGGTAGGAATCTGAGATGATAAAAAATAGTACTCATCCAACTGCTTACTAAATATGCTGGAAATTAGCTCATAGTTACACATATATTATTATTGGAGCAGTACTGTCCTAGACTTGCATATTCAGAATTAATTGATCTCACACAGTAGTGCCATTTGTCGACACACCGTATGATATATGAATAAAACCATAAAAGTGTATATGAAACTGTATAATCTGGCACTTTGTTTCATGCCTACAGCAATGCGATGTCCCTTTTATGTTATCATGGCATACATAGATAATTAAATGAGGATTCTTTGATAATGTCTCCATCTCTTGAGCTAAGCACATCCTGTCAACATCATGGAACGACATGGAGCTGCAGACATGCACTTTGGAGCAGAGGTTGACTTGCAGATGCGTCTGCAATCTCCCAAACAAATAAGCAGCACCATGCAGTTGTGGGCTTGCAGCAGGTTGGCGGGCGAATGGTCATAGCAGGAATACAATGGGCATGTCTTCTGCTGCGTGTATTCCATTCAAGTCGACAACTACATTTTCATGAGGTGTGTTGTTTACTTGGAGAAATTTTTGAGAAAATCATCAATTTATTTAGCATTAGTTAAATCAGTTTGTCGAGCTGAGTTTTTTTATCTTGATGGTTGTGAGAACTCTGATGGTAGAAGTGTTGGGGAACGTAGTAATTACAAAAAAATTACTATGCACACGCAAGATCATGGTGATGCATAGCAACGAGAGGGGAGAGTGTAGTCTACGTACCCTCGTAGACCGAGAGCAGAAGCGTTATGACAACGCGGTTGATGTAGTCATACGTCTTCACGGCCCGACCGATCAAGCACCGAAACTACGGCACCTCTGAGTTCTAGCACACGTTCAGCTCGATGACGATCTTGATGTTCTACTGTCGCAGAGCTTCGCCTAAGCACCACTACAATATTATCGAGGACTAAGAGAACAATCTTGAAGATCAACTTGTGTGTCTAGAGATTCCCCCTACCCCCGTATATAAAGGAGCAAGGGGGGAGGCCGGCCGGCCCTTCGGGCGCGCCAAGGAGGAGTCCTCCTCCTCCTAGTAGGAGTAGGACTCCCCTCTTTCCTACTCCTACAAGGAGGGGGAAAGGAAGGGGGAGAGGGAGAAGGATAGGGGGGCGCCGCCCCCCTCTCCTAGTCCAATTCGGACCAGAGGGGGAGGGGGCGTGCGGCCCACCCTGGCCGCCCCTCTCTCTCTCCACCAGGGCCCATAAAGCCCATTACTTCTCCCGGCGGGGTTTCGGTAACCCTCCGGCACTCCGGTTTTCTCCGAAATCACCCGGAACACTTCCGGTGTCCGAATATAGCCGTCCAGTATATCAATCTTTATGTCTCGACCATTTTGAGACTCCTCGTCATGTCCGTGATCACATCCGGGACTCCGAACAAACTTCGGTACATCAAAATATATAAACTCATAATGAAACTGTCATCCTAACGTTAAGCGTGCGGACCCTACGGGTTCGAGAACAATGTAGACATGACCGAGACATGCCTCCGGTCAATAACCAATAGCGGAACCTGGATGCTCATCTTGGCTCCCACATATTCTACGAAGATCTTTTATCGGTCAGACCGCATAACAACATACTTTGTTCCCTTTATCATCGGTATGTTACTTGCCCGAGATTCGATCGTCGGTATCTTAATACCTAGTTCAATCTCGTTACCGGCAAGTCTCTTTACTCGTTCTGTAATACATCATCTCACAACTAACTCATTAGTTGCAATGCTTGCAAGGCTTATGTGATGTGCATTATCGAGAGGGCCCAGAGATACCTCTCCGACAATCGGAGTGACAAATCCTAATCTCGAAATACGCCAACCCAACATGTACCTTTGGAGACACCTGTAGAGCTCCTTTATAATCACCCAGTTACGTTGTGACGTTTGGTAGCACACAAGGTGTTCCTCCGGCAAACGGGAGTTGCATAATCTCATAGTCATAGGAACATGTATAAGTCATGAAGAAAGCAGTAGCAACATACTAAACGATCGGGTGCTAAGCTAATGGAATGGGTCATGTCAATCACATCATTCTCCTAATGATGTGATCCCGTTAATCAAATGACAACACATGTCTATGGTTAGGAAACATAACCATCTTTGATTAACGAGCTAGTCAAGTAGAGGCACACTAGTGACGTTTAGTTTGTCTATGTATTCACACAAGTATTATGTTTCCGGATAATACAATTCTAGCATGAATAATAAACATTTATCATGATATAAGGAAATAAATAATAACTTTATTATTGCCTCTAGGGCATATTTCCTTCAGTCTCCCACTTGCACTAGAGTCAATAATCTAGATTTACACAGTAATGATTCTAACACCCATGGAGCTTTGGCGCTGATCATGTTTTGCTCGTGGAAGAGGCTTAGTCAACGGGTCTGCTACATTCAGATCCGTATGTATCTTGCAAACCTCTATGTCTCCCACCTGGACTAGATCCCGGATGGAATTGAAGCGTCTCTTGATGTGTTTGGTTCTCTTGTGAAATCTGGATTCCTTTGCCAAGGCAATTGCACCAGTATTGTCACAAAAGATTTTCATTGGACCCGATGCACTAGGTATGACACCTAGATTGGATATGAACTCCTTCATCCAGACTCCTTCGTTTGCTGCTTTCGAAGCAGCTATGTACTCCGCTTCACATGTAGATCCGCCACAACGCTTTGTTTAGAACTGCACCAACTAACGGCTCCACCGTTTAATGTAAACACGTATCCGGTTTGCGATTTAGAATCGCCCGGATCAGTGTCAAAGCTTGCATCAACGTAACCATTTACGATGAGCTCTTTGTCACCTCTATATACGAGAAACATATCCTTAGTCCTTTTCAGGAATTTCAGGATGTTCTTGACCACTGTCCAGTGATCCACTCCTGGATTACTTTGGTACCTCCCTACTAGACTTATAGCAAGACATATATCAGGTCTGATACACAGTATTGCATACATGATAGAGCCTATGGCTGAAGCATAGGGAACATCTTTCATTTTCTCTCTATCTTCTGCAGTGGTCGAGCATTGAGTCTTACTCAATTTCACACCTTGTAACACAGGCAAGAATCCTTTCTTTGCTTGATCCATTTTGAACTTCTTCAAAATTTTGTCAAGGTATGTGCTTTGTGAAAGTCCAATTAAGCGTCTTGATCTATCTCTATAGATCTTAATGCCCAATATCTAAGCAGCTTCACCGAGGTCTTTCATTGAAAAACTCTTATTCAAGTATCCCTTTATGCTATCTAGAAATTCTATATCATTTACGATTAGTAATATGTCATCTACATATAATATCAGAAATGCTACAGAGCTCCCACTCACTTTCTTGTAAATACAGGCTTCTCCAAAAGTCTGTACAAAACCAAATGCTTTGATCACATTATCAAAGCGTTTATTCCAACTCCGAGAGGCTTGCACCAGTCCATAAATGGATCGCTGGAGCTTGCACACTTTGTTAGCTCCCTTTGGATCGACAAAACCTTCTGGCTGCATCATATACAACTCTTCTTCCAGAAATCCATTCAGGAATGCAATTTTGACATCCATCTGCCAAATTTCATAATCATAAAATGCGGCAATTGCTAACATGATTCGGACAGACTTAAGCATCGCTACGGGTGAGAAGGTCTCATCGTAGTCAATCCCTTGAACTTGTCGAAAACCTTTTGCGACAAGTCGAGCTTTGTAGACAGTAACATTACCGTCAGCGTCAGTCTTCTTCTTGAAGATCCATTTATTCTCCATTGCTTGCCTGTCATTGGGCAAGTCAACCAAAGTCCACACTTTGTTCTCATACATGGATCCCATCTCAGATTTCATGGCTTCAAGCCATTTTGCGGAATCTGGGCTCACCATCGCTTCTTCATAGTTCGTAGGTTCATCATGATCTAGTAGCATGACTTCCAGAACAGGATTACCGTACCACTCTGGTGCGGATATTACTCTGGTTGATCTACGAGGTTCAGTAGAAACTTGTTCTGAAGTTTCATGATCATCGTCATTAGCTTCCTCACTAATTAGTGTTGGTGTCACAGGAACCGGTTTCTGTGATGTACTACTTTCCAATAAGGGAGCAGGTACAGTTACCTCATCAAGTTCTACTTTCCTCCCACTCACTTCTTTCGAGAGAAACTCCTTGTCTAGAAAGTTTCCGAATTTAGCAACAAAAGTCTTGCCTTCGGATCTGTGATAGAAGGTGTATCCAATAGTTTCCTTTGGATATCCTGTGAAGACACATTTCTCCGATTTGGGTTCGAGCTTATCAGGTTGAAGCTTTTTCACATAAGCATCGCAGCCCCAAACTTTAAGGAACGACAACTTTGATTTCTTGCCAAACCATAGTTCATAAGGCGTCGTCTCAACTGATTTCGATGGTGCCCTATTTAGCGTGAATGCGGCCGTCTCTAAAGCATAACCCCATATCTAGTAAAGTACGATTACGACGTTCGGACACACCATTACGCTGTGGTGTTCCAGGTGGCGTGATTTGCGAAACTATTCCGCATTCTTTCAAATGTACACCAAACTCGTAACTCAAATATTCTCCTCCACGATCAGCTCGTAGGAATTTTATTTTCTTGTTACGATGATTTTCAACTTCACTCTGAAATTCTTTGAACTTTTCAAATGTTTCAGACTTATGTTTCATTAAATAGATATACCCATATCTGCTTAAGTCATCTCTGAAGGTGAGAAAATAACGATATCCGCCACGAGCTTCAACATTCATCGGACCACATACATCTGTATGTATGATTTCCAACAAATCTGTTGCTCTCTCCATAGTACCAGAGAACGGTGTTTTGGTCATCTTGCCCATAAGGCACGGTTCGCAAGTACCAAGTGATTCATAATCAAGTGGTTCCAAAAGTCCATCAGTATGGAGTTTCTTCATGCGCTTTACACCGATATGACCTAAACGGCAGTGCCACAAATAAGTTGCACTATCATTATCAACTCTGCATCTTTTGGCTTCAATATTATGAATATGTGTGTCACTACTATCGAGATTTAATAAGAATAGACCACTCTTCAAGGGTGCATGACCATAAAAGATATTACTCATACAAATAGAACAACCATTATTGTCTGATTTAAATGAATAACCGTTTCGCATCAAACAAGATCCAGATATAATGTTCATGCTCAACGCTGGCACCAAATAACAATTATTTAGGTCTAATACTAATCCCGAAGGTAGATGTAGAGGTAGCGTGCCGACCGCGATCATATCAACTTTGGAACCATTTCCCACGCGCATCGTCACCTCGTCCTTAGCCAATCTTCGCTTAATCCGTAGTCCCTGTTTCGAGTTGCATATATTAGCAACACAACCAGTATCAAATACCCAGTTGCTACTGCGAGCATTAGTAAGGTACACATCAATAACATGTATATCACATATACCTTTGTTCACCTTGCCATCCTTCTTATCCACCAAATACTTGGGGCAGTTCCGCTTCCAGTGACCAGTCTGCTTGCAGTAGAAGCACTCAGTTTCAGGCTTAGGTCCAGATTTGGGTTTCTTCTCCTGAGCAGCAACTTGCTTGCTGTTCTTTTTGAAGTTCCCCTTCTTCTTCCCTTTGCCCTTTTTCTTGAAACTAGTGGTCTTGTTGGCCATCAACACTTGATGCTCCTTCTTGATTTCTACCTCCGCAGCTTTCAGCATTGCGAAGAGCTCGGGAATTGTCTTAACCATCCCTTGCATATTGTAGTTCATCACGAAGCTCTTGTAGCTAGGTGGAAGTGATTGGAGAATTCTGTCAATGACGCAATCATCTGGAAGATTAACTCCTAATTGAATCAAGTGATTATTATACCCAGACATTTTGAGTATATGCTCACTGACAGAACTTTTCTCCTCCATCTTGCAGCTATAGAACTTATTGGAGACTTCATATCTCTCAATCCGGGCATTTGCTTGAAATATTAACTTCAACTCCTGGAACATCTCATATGCTCCATGATGTTCAAAACGTCGTTGAAGTCCCGATTCTAAGCCGTAAAGCATGGCACACTGGACTATTGAGTAGTCATCAGCTTTGCTCTACCAGATGTTCATAACATCTAGTGTTGCTCCAGCAGCAGGCCTGGCACCCAGCGGTGCTTCCAGGACATAATTCTTCTGTGCAACAATGAGGATAATTCTCAAGTTACGGACCCAGTCCGTGTAATTTCTACCTTCATCTTTCAACTTTGCTTTCTCAAGGAACGCATTAAAATTCAACGGAACAATAACACGGGCCATCTATCTACAATCAAACATAAACAAGCAAGATACTATCAGGTACTAAGTTCATGATAAATTTAAGTTCAATTACTCATATTACTAAAGAAGTCCCACTTAGATAGACATCCCTTTAATCCTCTTAGTGATCACGTGATCCAAATCAACTAAACCATGTCCGATCATCACGTGAGATGGAGTAGTTTCATTGGTGAACATCACTATGTTGATCATATCTACTATATGATTCACGCTCGACCTTTCGGTCTCTGTGTTCCGAGGCCATATCTGTATATGCTTGGCTCGTCAAGTATAACCTGAGTATTCCGCGTGTGCAACTGTTTTGCACCCGTTGTATTTGAACATAGAGCCTATCACACCCGATCATCACGTGATGTCTCAGCACGAAGAACTTTCGCAACGGTGCATACTCAGGGAGAACACTTCTTGATAATTGGTGAGAGATCATCTTAAAATGCTACCGTCAATCAAAGCAAGATAAGATGCATAAAAGATAAACATCACATGCAATCAATATAAGTGATATGATATGGCCATCATCATCTTGTGCTTGCGATCTCCATCTTCAAAGCACCGTCATGATCACCATCATCACCGGCGCGACACCTTGATCTCCATCGTAGCATCGTTGTCGTCTCGCCAATCTTATGCTTCTACGACTATCGCTGCCGCTTAGTGATAAAGTAAAGCATTACAGGGCGATTGCATTGCATTCAATAAAGCGACAACCATATGGCTCCTGCAAGTTGCCGATAACTTGGTTACAAAACATGATCATCTCATACAATAAAATTTAGCATCATGTCTTGACCATATCACATCACAACATGCCCTAAAAAACAAGTTAGACGTCCTCTACTTTGTTTGTTGCAAGTTTTACATGGCTGTTATGGGCTTAAGCAAGAACCAATCTTACCTACGCATCAAAAACCACAACGATAGTTTGTCAAGTTGGTGTTGTTTTAACCTTCGCAAGGACCGGGCGTAGCCACACTCGGTTCAACTAAAGTTAGAGAAACTGACACCCGCCAGCCACCTGTATGCAAAGCACGTCGGTAGAACCAGTCTCGCGTAAGCGTACGCGTAATGTCGGTCCGGGCCGCTTCATCCAACAATACCGCCGAACCAAAGTATGACATGCTGGTAAGCAGTATGACTTATATCGCCCACAACTCACTTGTGCTCTACTCATGCACAACATCAACGCATAAAACCAGGCTCGGATGCCACTGGTGGGGAACGCAGTAATTTCAAAAAAATTCCTACGCACACGCAAAATCATGGTGATGCATAGCAACGAGAGGGGAGAGTGTAGTCTACGTACCCTCGTAGACCGACAGCGGAAGCGTTATGACAACGCGGTTGATGTAGTCGGACGTCTTCACGGCCCGACCGATCAAGCACCGAAACTACGGCACCTCCGAGTTCTAGCACACGTTCAGCTCGATGACGATCCCCGGACTCCGATCCAGCAAAGTGTCGGGGAAGAGTTCCGTCAGCACGACGGCGTGGTGACGATCTTGATGTTCTACTGTCGCAGGGCTTCGCCTAAGCACCACTACAATATTATCGAGGACTATGGTGGAGGGGGGCACCGCACACGGCTAAGAGAACGATCTTGAAGATCAACTTGTGTGTCTAGAGGTGCCCCCTGCCCCCGTATATAAAGGAGCAAGGGGGGAGGCCGGCCGGCCCTTGGGTCTAGAGGTGCCCCCTGCCCCCGTATATAAAGGAGCAAGGGGGGAGGCCGGCCGGCCCTTGGGGTGCGCCCAAGGATGAGTCCTCCTCCTCCTAGTAGGAGTAGGACTCCCCTTTCCTAGTCCAACTAGGAAGAGAGAAGGGGGAAGGAAAGAGAGGGAGAGGGAGAGGGAAAGAGGGGCCGCGCCCCCTCCCCTAGTCCAATTTGGACTCCTCATGGGAGGGGGCACGCCACCTCCTGGGCTGCTGCCCTCTCTCTCCCCTCAGGCCCACTAAGGCCAACAACTTCCCCAGGGGGTTCCGGTAACCCTTCCGGCACCCCGGTTTTCTCCGAAATCACCCGAAACACTTTCGGTGTCCGAATATAGCCGTCCAATATATTGATCTTTATGTCTCGACCATTTCGAGACTCCTCGTCATGTCTGTGATCACATCCGGGACTCCGAACAACCTTCGGTACATCAAAATATATAAACTTATAATGAAACTGTCATCGTAATGTTAAGCGTGCGGACTCTACGGGTTCGAGAACAATGTAGACATGACCGAGACACGTCTCCGGTCAATAACAATAGCGGAACCTGGATGCTCATATTGGCTCCTACATATTCACGAAGATCTTTATCGGTCAGACCGCATAACAACATACGTTGTTCCCTTTGTCATCGGTATGTTACTTGCCCGAGATTCGATCGTCGGTATCTCAATTACCTAGTTCAATCTCGAAATACGCCAACCCAACATTTACCTTTGGAGACACCTGTAGAGTACCTTTATAATCACCCAGTTACTTGTGACGTTTGGTAGCACACAAAGTGTTCCTCCGGCAAACGGGAGTTGCATAATCTCAGTCACAGGAACATGTATAAGTCATGAAGAAAGCAATAGGAACATACTAAACGATCGGGTGCTAAGCTAATGGAATGGGTCATGTCAATCACATCATTCTCCTAATGATGTGATCCCGTTAATCAAATGACAACACATGTCTATGGTTAGGAAACATAACCATCTTTGATTCAACGAGCTAGTCAAGTAGAGGCATACTAGTGACATACTGTTTGTCTATGTATTCACACATGTATTATGTTTCCGGTTAATACAATTCTAGCATGAATAATAAACATTTATCATGATATAAGGAAATAAATAATAACTTTATTATTGCCTCTAGGGCATATTTCCTTCAGTCTCCAGTGACATACTGTTTATCTATGTATTCACACATGTATTATGTTTCCGGTTAATACAATTCTAGCATGAATAATAAACATTTATCATGATATAAGGAAATAAATAATAACTTTATTATTGCCTCTAGGGCATATTTCCTTCAGTCTCCCACTTGCACTAGAGTCAATAATCTAGTTCACATCGCCATGTGATTTAACATCAATAGATCACATCACCATGTGATTAACACCCATATATAGTTCACATCGTCATGTGACCAACACCCAAAGGGTTTACTAGATTCAATAATCTAGTTCACATCGCTATGTGATTAACGCCCAAAGAGTACTAAGGTGTGATCATGTTTTGCTTGTGAGAGAAGTTTAGTCAACGGGTCTGCCACATTCAGATCCGTAAGTATTTTGCAAATTTCTATGTCAACAATGCTCTGCACGGATCTACTCTAGCTAATTGCTCCCACTTTCAATATGTATCCAGATTGAGACTTAGAGTCATCTGGATTAGTGTCAAAACTTGCATCGATGTAACCCTTTACGACGAACCTTTTTGTCACCTCCATAATCGAGAAACATATCCTTATTCCACTAAGGATAATTTTGACCGCTGTCCAGTGATCTACTCCTAGATCACTATTGTACTCCCTTGCCAAAAACAGTGTAGGGTATACAATAGATCTGGTACACGGCATGACATACTTTATAGAACCTAACATGGACTACTACAGAGATAGAAATACAATCACCTAGATAAAACGAAACAGCCTCCATGAGGTAGGAAATGGAAACATGGTGCACAGTAGAGGACGACCATTATACAGACAGGAACCAAGTTCCAGCAAGTACTCCCCAGATCCAGAACGACAATTTTCTTGGGTGGCCTAATCCATTGAACCGTCAGACCATACAAGCAATTAGGACCAAAGACTAACCCTATAATAACACCATAAATACATCATATCGACTCGTCCATACAAGCAGGTAACAAGATTTCCAAGGAATGCTGGAGGAGGAGTAGGAGGAGAGGGACCTCACTGGGCAGATGAAGGTTAGGGATGTAGTCGTTGCCGGCACCAGCAACAGAAGGTCGGGGACGTCGTCAGCGCCAGAAGCTGGGGTCGGAGGCCCTCCATCTCCCGTGCGTCCCGCTGGTCCTGCTTGGGCCGTCGCTATGGCAGGGAGGGAGGGGTTTGGCGGGTGCACGGTGGGCGGATGGAATTGGGTGGCGCGTCGAGGGGTCTAGGTGGGTGCGGTTGGCCGGCATCAAGGGGTGGGCGGCGAGGAAGGAATGCCGACTGCGATGGCGGCTTCGGGAAGAAGGAAATGGGATGGAGGAGGTACGTCCAAGGAGGAGCAGAGCAGTAATGGAGAAGTGCGGCGGGCAGCACAAGGGATGGGAGGGGATCGAGGGGACCTGAGCAGTAATGGGTGGGATGCGCTATAGCATCATCTCAAGGAGGTGTTCACCAGAAGACATCCGACAGCAGCTCTGGTGGACTGCCGGCAGCATCAACCCGGGCAGGCAACCACCATTTCTTCCTCGCCTCCTCGCTGCCATTCCTGCGGCACAGTGAGCTCCTCCTGCCTGCTGCGACAGTCACCGACAAACTCACCCGTCGATCTGGATAGTCCTGCAAGATTTAAAGAAGTCCTTGACGTTCTTAGTAAAACTAAGCACTAGTACCCCTAGAAAAATAAGAATGGGTAATAAAATGGTTAAATCAACGAGTGCCAGAATCATACTACAACTTATATCACAACATGCTAGTCAAGACACCAAGTGTGGCCTTCCTGGTTAAAGCAACTAGTATATTCACGACATGTAATGTATAGTTGCAACCATGTGAACAAAGCATACAAAACATAAACATTGGTTGATGAGTGTTAGGGAAATATATCAAACCTATAAAACTTGAGTTAACGATTTGTAAGTTGAGATGTATAAATGGATTCTAAAGTTGTGCTAATTCCAATTAGAGTTACTACAATCATACAAACCATGAAATGTAAATAAATCTATCAGACTTATTACAATCATACAAAAGATCAAAATTAAAGTAATCTGTCATTTGCCAAAAGAAAACCTTGCACGGATATAGCAATTGAGGATCGAGATGGCAGCGACAACCACACACAAAATTTGAATACCTAACCACTTGACATATAATTTATCCCCCACCAAAATCACACCAACGACAACACAAATTTAGAAAACATGCATTCATGCCTAGCTATTTATTACTAATAAGAACAAAATTTAGTGAACTGAATTTCTATCTACTACATAAGTGTGTGCTTTATGTACTGCCTATGCACACATCCAATTCAACGGGGAAAAAGAAACATTTTTTCACAAGAATAAAGATGGAGGAATGGAGGAGAGAGAGCTCACAACAGCCGTTGGTGGGGAAGCAAGAATTGTGGCTGTGGCGCGGTGAGCTCCTCCCGTCGGCTGCGACGGTCACCGATGAACCCACCCCGACTGATCTGGATAGTCCTGCAAGATTTTTAAGAAATAAATCCTTAGCATTCTTAGTAAAATTGAGCACTAGTACCCACACAAATAAGAATGGGTAATAAAATGATGAAATGATTAAAACAACAGTGCCAGGATCTACATGCTAGTCAAGAAACCAAGTGTGGCCTTTCTGGTTAGAGCGACTAGTATATTGACGACATGTAATATACAGTTGCAAACCATGTGAACAAAAGCATACAAGACATAAGCATTGGTTGATGAGTGTTAGGAAATTTTAACCCTATAAAACGTGATTTAACTATTTGTATGTTGAGATGCATACACGAATTCAAAAGTTGTGGTAATTCGAGTCAGAGTTATTACAATCATACAAACCATGAAAAGTAAAGCAATCTGTCATTTGCCAAATTTAAAACATGCACAGATACAGCAGTTGAGGATCAAGATGGCGTCAATCACCACACAAACAATTTGAATGCACAGCTAGTTGTTATACAATTTAGCCCCCAACAAAATTGCACCAATGAAAGCTAACATTTGTGGAAAACAGGCACTCGTGGCCAGCCTTTTATAAGTAAAATGCACAAATTCTTTGTGCGTTACAAAGGCTGCTGGGTTCCTCCAGCCATTATAAGAAAGAAGTGCTAGACAGAGACAGAACAACATGGACTAATACATAGACAGGACAACAATCAACTAGCCCCCAACAAATAAAACGAAACATACTGCACACGGTAACGGAAACATGGTGCATATGCGCCCCTGTTTTCTGTCGGGATGTTACCCGCAATCTTTAATACCTTTCATACCTACCTCTCCAAGATGATTTTGATTCGCAAGTCGTAAGATTACTTGGCTAACTCTCCCACATTCGCACGACAAGTACACAAACAGGAACCAAATAGCAGCAAACACCCTGCAGATCTAGAACAACAATTTTCTCCAGCAAATTCGTGCTTAATCCACTTAACCGTCAGGCCATAGAATCATTAGGACCAAAGCCAAACTCTATAATGCCAAAAATACAACATATTGAATCAGTCCACACAATCACTGGAGGAGGAGTAGAAGTAGGATGAGACGGACCTCACCGAGCAGATGCACTCCATCTTGAGTTCACTATTTGTATGTTGAAACAGTACACATCAAGAAAATAATTGAACAAGTACACATCAAGCTTCAGTTATATAGATCAATTATGAGTACAACCTATAGGATCTATATGCTGTCAATCTTACTTCTCATCTCACCTGAGAGGAGATACAAGTACAACCCATAGGATTGTTTCTTGTGCTCTGCTTACTGCAAGTTCTGTTTGCTATGCTTATGCATGACCAAACAGGAAATTACTCCAAGTATCAGTAAGTGATGATGATGTTAGTTCAAAGACCTAATTTTATGGATTCAGTACACGGACGGAATTCAAACTCATCAACCTAGTTAACTGTTAGCTACATGAAATTTGCCAAATGCACAGTATCACCAATTCTTTAGTTCATATTAACTAGAAAGAAAATGGAGATTGCATATTTAGAATTAGTTCAAACAAAATAGAGATCAAGTTGAACAAGTACACACCAAGAAAATGTTGCTCAAGCAGAGCAAGCAAGCACATCATTTGCTGCAACATGCAAACACATGTGCTACAGTTACACATGAACTTAGAGAGAAAAATTTACACATGAATTTGCAACTTTACAAATCAATTTACAGAGAAAATTTCAAGCAACATTTGCAGAAAACTTCATGTAAAATCCAAACATTTTGCAAGGCCAGAGAGAGGAGAGGAATACCCAACACCCGGATCCGTGGCATTTCGGGGCAGGGCCCACGGGACCACGGTAGGTCTACCGAGAGGAGGAAGTTGTCACTGCTCCAGCTTCTCCTGCATCTCCAGCGCCACCGCCAACAGATTGCCTGCCGCCGCCTCAGCTCTCCATGATATCCCACGGAAGGTGCTGCACAACCGCCCTGTCATAGGAAATGACATGCTTATGCACAAGACAACTTTTGATTAGTGAAATGAGCATCTATCTACTGCATATATGCATGCTTTCTCTGTTGCCTATGCACACATCTACGATTACATACTGCAAAACTGTTCAGTCTGTCTTCCAACCTGATTGAGAAATCAGCTGTTCTAGCATTAGCCTAGGTACAATCAAATGAGTTGGTCGGTCTCAAGGGAGAATCTGAGAGAAGAGTCTAGAAAGGGAGCCTATCTTCCACCCTTTTCTTTGCAATTGCACTTTCAATCCTTGCATGGTTTTCAGACATATCCCTTGTTCTTTGAGCTACAGAAGATACTGGTGTAGAGTTCTCCTTGTTGGAGCAGAAGGCCTCTTGATCTTGATTATTGTTATGTTCATCTTCCAACCTGATTGAGAAATTAGTTGTTCTAATATTAGCCTGAGTGCAATCGAATGAGCTGGTCGGTCTCAAGGGAGAATCTGAGAGAAGAGTCTAGGACGGGAGCCTATCTTCCACCCTTCTCTTTGTGATTGCACTTTCAATCCGTGTACGGTTTTCAGACATATCCATTGTTTTCTGAGATATAGAAGACACTGGTGTAGAGTTTTCTTTGTCCGAGCAGAAGGCCTCTTGATCTTGGTCAGCATCCACTTGGAAGAGGTTCTTTGGAAGACACCTTCTCGCTTTCATATCTCCTGTAGATATAGGTGTCAAATTCTCTTTATCTGAATAGGAAGTTCCATCATCTACTGTGTGGGAACGTTGGGACTTTGATGATAGATCATTGCATTTCGTATATCAATGCTCCTGTTTGGAGTGTATTCTGCCGACACTGAAATATCCATCCTTGAGCCAAGAACCTCTCTGCCAATGGACTTGAGACGTCTGGAGGCAGATGTCCCATTCTCCTTGTCTTGAAAGATGTCTGGTTGCCTCACTAGGGAGATGGCATCATACTCTCATGAAACTTCACTGTGTTCCCCTTGATGGATGCTCCTGTTTGAAGTGTATTCTGCCGACACCGAACTGTCCATCCTTGAGCCAAGAACCTTATCAACAATGGGTTTGAGATCCCTGGAGGCAGGTGTCACATTCTCGTCAGGAAAGAGGTCTCCTTGTTCATCATACACTGATGAAAGTTCGTCGTGTTCCCCTTGATGGTTGTTCCTGTTTGAAGTGTATTCTGCTGACACCAAACTGTCCATCCTTGAGCCAAGAACCTTACCAACAATGCGCTTGAGATCCCTGGAGGCAGGTGCCACATTCTTGTCAGGAAAGAGATTTCCTTGTTTCGCAGGGGAGATACCAGCATTATACTTTCCAGAAGCTAGCACTGAGTTTTCCTTGTCTAGAATGATGTCAGTATTTAAATCTTGATCTGACATGAGCAGAAACTCTGTCTCGACTGGCATTAATGGAAAAAGATTTTCAGATGTAAGTTCATTTGACTTCATCTTCTTTCCAATGTTCAGTACTGAGTTTTCACTATCTGAAAACTTGTCATGTTCCAAATTCAGAGGGGAAATGGAATCCATCAACTGTTGGGAACTGGTAGGCTTCAACATTAGCTGATTCTTATCAGTTATTATGTTGCTTGAGACAAGAGGGGTGGTGTGTTCTCCTTGTCCATTAGACTGCTCTCTTCATTTTCTTTAGTTGCTCTTCCTTCTATATCCATGTTGTCAAATTTGCTCTTAAAAATTATGCCTTCAAACTCACAGTCCTGCACAAGGATCTTATTTTGGGAAAATTTCTCCTTCAATTTCTGTAAATTATGCCGCCAGCGCCAGAACTCAGAACTGAATCTCGGTGTTCAATACTTCATCTATCCGATTGATCATATTTGGAATACCATCTTGAAATGTTTGAAGGGTTTGACTCTTAGCTATTAAGTCCCGTATGACACACTCCATTACCTCACCTAGACTAGCAATTCGTTGATAGATCAAAGACCTCATCGAGAGTCCTTTTACGTATTGCTTCCCTGCACTTTCCATGGCTGTCGCTTTCACCTTCATCGCCACCACAGCCCCAGCAACTTCATCGGTGAGTCCCAGATTTGCGACCACCTATGCTTGCGCAACCATAGGCAAGAGAATATTCTGAATTATCTCCAAATCAGTACATAAGGTGCATAGCTCCTCCAACACAATGATTTTCCTACACGACCAATTTCATGGATAGATAAACTGGCGAAGTAAATAATATGGTAATATCGCTGTGCTCAACTCTTGCAGTCTCTTTAAATCGATTTGGAGCAGAGGATCATCGAGCACTTCCACAGCTATTAATAATTGTTTTTTATACTAAAGTTTTATACTTATTTTAAATTATGTGTACCACATTATAGTTGTAATTAATATTTTTTCTATTACTTAGCCACATAAGAATATTTTCAAATAGGGTGTGTCTAGGGCACATCTAGATGTGCTCTAGTTATTTCATATCTAAGTGGGTGAATTAAGCATAGAGAGAAAGAGAAAAAAGAAAAAGAAAATATCTACACGAATCTCATCATAAGATCAATGACATAGGACTTAGATGTGCAATACTTATTGCACATCTAGATGTGCTTTAGCAAAACTGTTTCAAATAATAGTTATATTATTTATTGGTATTTGGATGTAATGTACTATACACTGAAAATTCTAATTCTACAAAATGAAAATTTTATCATGTAACAAATGATTTATTTTTCTAATATTGCATAAACAATGTAGTGTAACATATTTGCATATCTATGAGTGTGTTCATATATATTCAACATTATTGAATATTATGGTAGAGATTTCTAAATCATATACACGCTAACAAATATTTTAATAGTGGTTTCTAGTGTATTTTCGGCAGTCATATTCTTGGAAACTTCTAGGACATAGAAATTGTGACATGCAAATTGGGTTCGATAATAGAATCATCGAAGAACTAAAAATTTTCTTGATTATACTTCTACATATGACTCGATTAACTAACATGTTCATCCAGACTCACATGGTTTGATTTAATGCAAATGAGATTTCCTACACGTCTATTGAATTAAAAATTGTGCATTAAGACATCCATGATAAAGAGAGACTAGTGTATTTGAACTCATCTCCGCTGGTCGGATTGGTTTGCCCATGCATGGTACAACTTATTAGTATGTGGTGTGAACTAACGTTTTTGCGTATAGTGCTTATTAGTATAAGTTTTTGTTGGGGCCCTCCCCTATTGGGGCCCGGGGCGGTCGCCCCTTTTGCCCGATTTATGGGCCGGCCCTGGGTCGGCTGCCTCCTCGTGTGTGTGCGTGCGTTGTGTGGGACTGTGGGAGTGCGCGGGTGTTGGGTTCAGGTGGCGGCGCGGTGGCTGGGATTGGGTGCGTGCGTCTGTCTAGGTTAGGGTTTGGGGTGTTGGTCCGGCTGGGCCTTGGGCTGGCTAGCTTCTTTTTTTATTATTAATAGCAAAAAGTGCCCATGCGTTGCTATGGGTTGATTTTATTGAATAATTATTCCATAGAGATTTAGTAACTCAAAACATTTTTTCTCGATGGGGCCAAGTTTCATAGTCCCTCCGTTTTTATTTACTTTGCATTATGAATTTAGTCAAAGTCAAATTTGTTTAACTTTGACCAAATATTTTATGAACAGGACAATGTAAAATATATACTATTAGAATCGTCGTGAATTATATTTTCATGATATATACATTTGTGATATTTTTTTCCTATCTTGTTGGTCAAACTTGACAAAATTTGACTTTGAGTAAACCTAAAACATGAAGTGAATAAAAAACCAAGAGAGTAGATAGGACACAACTACCTTCCTCGAGTCCTTAATCTAGCCAATGCAGCGAAGTGTCCTATATGTGCTAATCATAGCCGTCATTCATCACCACATCCATGTACCAAGGCCTATTGATGCGTGCAACTCAAGCATGCACCCTATAAGCTCTACTTAAACTGCATTATAACTCTAATGAGTATTTAAGCAGGAAAACTCGATCCATGTACCAAGGCTTATTGTTTGTATTCATAGTGTTTATGTAACCCAATATCATAAGTCAAAAGCCTACATCCATCCAATTTATCCAGCAGTATTATGAATCTATGATCATCGTATCAATGAACCTGGATAACCTGTCAACTAATGTGCTCATAGGTGACAACGGAGTGGTTATTGTAGCAAGTATACCTAACCTTGATGGGCATTGAGGAAAGTAAACTATGGAAGTGCTACAAGGCAGTCCCTCTTTGGGTTGTCATTGCATAATTGCTACAGGAGCAATCCAACAATGGAGCAACCACCAATCTGCAGTTGAGAACTGAGAGAAAAGGCCAATCTGCAATTGAGGATTTGCTTCTCGGAAAAAAGATCTTCCACCGCTCCAATCTAAGTTTGTCATCTTGCTGGCCTCAACTGCTCAAATCTTCCACCGGGACACTGGCGTCTTACTCGACGGTGGCGCGCTGGCTGCTCTGCCTTCCTCTCCTCGTGCAGGCGATTGGCACGGGCGCGCTTGCAGGCCATGCGGATATCGATGGACTGGATCTTGGCATCGCGGCGGTGCAAGAGGTTGTCCGGGTAGCCGTCGTCATGGGCACACGGCAGGTGGGCATCAAGGTAAACACGGCGGAGCAGCGCAGCAGATCGTCTCTTGTACGCATACCCGCTCGTCCCCAGGTCCCTCTCTGGCATACTACCACGTCCGTTTCGAAGCTTAGCTCGATCTCCTCATGCCTGCGCTATGCCTTGCGGACTGTGTCCCGTCGGGATCACGCTGGCCTGCGGGCTGCATCCCGTCGTCTGAATCGCGCTGATACGAGGGAAGTATCCGCCTCGTACGTCGCGCGGCCATTGTTCTCGGTTGATCTCTAGTCGAATTGCTAGCTCGCGTGTCTGATATACCTTGGAACGCTCGTGGATCATAAGGTTGGATCGATTTGATGTAGCGCAAGCGACCGCTCCTGAATTTGAAGGCCCACGAAAGGAAAGAAGAGGCCGGGCTCGGGTCTAATTAGGATACTGGGTTTGTATTGGTCTCTTTGTGCGACAGGGCCATGATCTCCCTTGACGTACGAAACGAAGACCACGCCTCGCGACCTACGAACGAACGGAACGAACGAAACATAGGGGGAAGAAACCTTAATGCTTTTATTATTAGGTATAGATATAGATTATTCTTATTATTTTGTAAGGCAGATTGCTAGGCAGGCTGACAACCTGCATTGGATGCTTGACATCCTTATGGAGCGCCAGATTGCTGATGACTTCTTAAGGACATGGGCAACACAGAGTGAGTTGGCAGAGATCCATGGTAAGGTTCCATCGCTGTGAACTGAGCCGAGTGACTGCAATTCTGATGCCTAATTGTGTAGTGACCAGTAGTGTGAATGAGATTGCTCAAAGATTGATTTTTATTTCAATGTTGTATGATACTCAACAAACAAATATTTCTGAAATATTTGAGCTAGCAAATGTTGTTTTTGATCCTGGAATTCGGAGACCAATAGATGAATTTGGTACCCCAGAAATCAGAGATAAAATGAGATGGGCATATTTGTCAAGAAGCCCGAGTCGTTTGATTGGTCATAACTTTACCAAAACCAAATTCATGACAAGGCAGATTATGCTGTGTTTTCATTCCTACAAGGATCGTCGAGGCCATCTACCTCGACACTTTCGTCTTCTTCGCATAAATCCAACTTAATGGTATGATACTATTAGTTTTCAAGTCATTTAGATGTCTTTTCGTGTTTTTGGTAGTTCTATTGTATAAATGATGGAAATTGGATCTTCTGGACCATTTCTTGTGCCGTATAGACTTCCTTTTCTGCCTTCAATATTTTAGACCTTATATGTTCGACCCTCCTCATCTCCATTCCTGGCTCCGCCACTGGTGGTGGTGGAGGCGGCGAAGACGAGGAGGGGTGGTTGTTGCGGCGGCGGCTAGGAGGAGATGGTGGTGGTTGGTTGTTGCGGCGGCGAAGAGAGGGGTTGTGGGCTTGTGGCTGTGGCGGCCGCGATATGGATCTAGCCAGCCGCTTTCGATGGGTGTGATCTGGTTTTCCTCTACCGTCGGATCCGGTTTGAGGTTTGGAGGGTAGGCAGCTAGGCCGGGGCGGATGGTTGGACCCTGGAATATTGAGTTCCGGCCCAACCCTTCCAAACCACCACCACCCCCTCCGGAAATTCCTATAAAAAAACCCTCCGGAAATCCTATATATCTTCCGGAAGGTAGCAAGGTGTCGAAACTTCCAGTGTTTGAGATTCGTGCAGCCACTGTAGACCGCACGATCACCTTCTTCTTCCCTCGTCTCTCGCAAGTTATCTACTAATATGCTAAGTATCTCGCCTCCAAGTGGAACCTAGTTGTTAAATGCTAAGTACCTGGTCTTGTTTATATTGGTATGTTAGACTGTCCACTGGAACCTAGTTGTTGAATTCCTCTAAGACTTATGTGGACTGTGATGCTAAGTATCTGGACTTGTTTATATTGCTTTTCTGGGATGCTGTAGTTGATGTATATTTTTTGGGGGGTTGAGGCACTATAGAAACTGCCTCAAATGTTTAATCATTTGAGGCAGTTTTCAATACTGCCTCAAAATGACAAAAATGCCTCAAATTGTCAGTTTTTGGAGGCAGTTTTCACATTTAAGGTAGTTTTTAATACTGCCTCAAATGATTGACATTTGAGGCAGTTTTCAATACTGCCTCAAAATGTCAAAACTGTCTAGGCAGTATTGAAAGCTGCCTCAAATGGATACAGGTGAGGCACCTAAAACTGCCTCAGTTGATTAACAATTTGAGGCAGTTTTCCATACTGCCTCAAATGATCATGTCGGATTTGAGGCAGTTTTGGTTATTGCCTCATGATATCACCAATTGAGGCAGTGATATAAATAGTGCGTTTAAAAAAACAATTAGAGGCAGTTTTTAGAAGTGCCGCAAAGAAAGTGCCTCCATTTCAAGGAAGTGACATAGTGACTCTAGCGAGGAACCCAAGGATGTGCTTGTGGACGTCGACAAGACGACCTAGCCAGAGCCGGCGCTGCGTGCTTCGATGAAGGGGCGGTCGCAGCTGCGGGGCAGGCGAGGAGGGTGCGACCGGCGGCGGCTACTGAAGATCCGGTCGGACATGGATGTCCGGGATATGCCTTGACTGCCCAATGCGCGCCGCAGCTGTCGCCACTGAACGAGGGCCCGAATGGCAAAGCAGGAGCAGAGAGCGCACAGAGTAACGAGTGCCAAAGCGGGAACAGCTGGCGACGACCCGCGACGCGGTGGGGGTCTTCAGGTCGAGCCATCGTGAGTGGAGTCGTGGACGCGTTGGCACGCAAATTGGGTCCTGTTATAGTCGGGGTTGGCCCCACTCCTGGCGTCGCTGACGGAGCTGTGGCCGAACGATTCAATGTTGATCCCTCAGATCAAAGAATCTTTGATGAATCTGAGCTTACATTCAGTCTTCAGCCATAGTCATTATTGTAGCTATGATCAAGTAAAAACAACACATCTTCAGATACCTTCCCAGCTGCAAAGCTGTACGCATATGTTATGTCCTTCGGAAGACCTGCAGCCTGTTAATCTTTGTTCCCAAGGGACACCAACTGTCAGACAAGAATGGAGCCGTATGAACAGATCCCAATAATGCATTTGGTGGAGTTCAGCTTAGACAGCGGACATCAACTTGAAAAAGACTTCTATAGCAGTTTGTCATAGGTGGATGCATACGAACAAGCAAATCTCAGACATGAGATACCATCATGGTGACGGGGTCATAATATCGCACGTATTGCTTGGTTTTCCACTCCCTGCAGCTTATTGCCCTGAAGATGGTTCATAGCGGGTGATCCGGCGAAGGACAAGAGAGGGAAACGGTCGTTGCAAATTTTAATAAAAGAGCTGATTTGATATGCTTTTGCTAACATCAGTGCACATAAAACTTTGTGTGTGTATACTTCACAGGACAAGCAACTATAACTTCTTCTTTTGATGAAAATTTATACGTACGATTTTGTTATAAAAACTCTAAAGTGGACTAGAGTGCTCCATATGAATGACTTTTGTGTGGAAGATGCACTGGATGAAGAAGTGAGAACAAAAAATGGTTGGATGAAATACAAGTTATATGTGTGAAATGCTTTGGAAACGTTAACTATTTATTTGGTAAGAAATATGTACAGAGGAAATTGTCCCTATAAATATTCAAAATTAAATTGTGAGTTATATAAAACTAATTTCTTAACTGAGAGTTGTAAAGATAAGGCCACTGAAGCAAAGACAAGGAAGATATTATAAAATCATAAAAGAATTCAACACAATATTTTGTTAAACGCAAACAACATTGCAAAAATGCAACTAATTAAATCTACAAAATATGGTTAAGCCACTTATTTTTCACGAACTTGAAAACCAAAATAATGGAAAATAATTTTCTAAAAGCATAATGAAACACAACAGTTTACATTAATAGACAGAGTAATAAAGAGTACAACCACAATTCAATATGGGCGGACCGGAATAAAATGAAAACTAAACTCACACTAACCTAAAAATCAGTCAACAAACATACACCCGTTGCAACACACGGGCATTTTTGCTAGTTAAAGAAAAAGGAAACCGGATGTTGTTATTAGCAAACACCGCCGTCACGCCTCGCCTGATCCCTATCGCTGCCAAGAACCGCCCAGCGCAACAAGGCACAATCCACGTCCACTCCTAGGCAGACGCATCTATGCAGTACTCTACGTGCAGCTAGACACCTTTCCTCTGACCAACACCCGACGAGGTGGACGTAGCGGACTGCACGGCTTGTAGTGTGCCCGTGTGCCGCCGCCGTCGCTAGATCCCTCCAGCGGATTACTCTTTCTGGACGCGGCCCCCATTGTCGTTGCTGATCGATCCCTCCAGTGGAAGCCTCTGGTGCCACTGCCGCATGTGCATCTTGGCGGCACACAACTTTTCACCGTCGGGCCTACAGTCTCAAGGCCACGCCTCCTGTCCCGCTCAGGTCGGAGGCGGCACCCCCTGCTGCTCCACCTGCCCCGGTCGCCCCTGAGCTGCCCAGCCCCGCCTTTCCAGTCTCCGCTTTCTTCGCCGCAGCCGACAGCATCCCCCCCTCCTTGCACCACCCTGTCAACGACAACGACATCCTCGGGATCGACAAGACCATCGCCGACACGCTTGCCACCCCGCTCGAGTTCCCCTCCGGCCACACTTCTGCTGCTTGCCGCGCCTCTGCGTCGACTGTCTCCACTGCTGTCCATGTGGGTGCGGTCACACAGCAGGTCCTGCAGCTTCAGCTGAGCGGCAGCGACAGCCTCGAGGGGCAAAGCAGCAACTTGTTCCGCGACGCTGCTGCTCCGATCATCCCAGCTGCTCCCGCCAGGCGCACCACACCCCCCCCCCCAAGTTAAGGGCAACCTCAACTCCCTCCAGGCACAGTGCATGCCAGGCCAGCGGCAGCTCCTCCGTCCCCGTGGTGCAGCGCGCGTCCCTGTTGCTCGTCAAAAAGCTGGGCCTGTTGGGTCCGAAGGAGACGATGACGGACAAGGCTGCTGAAGCTCTCATCAAGCGTTTCGACGAGCCCCTCTCCGACGACGACATCGCCATCATCGCCAAGCTCATCCGCCTTGACCCGGAGGCGCTCCGCATTGCGGCCGGCATGGCTGGCCCTAATGCAGCTGAAGATGCAGTCTAGCTATGTTAGGTCGTCCGATTATCTTCTTTAGTATTAGTCTTCGGCAGCGATTGGCCTTAAGCCAATTCAAGTTAGGATCCATGTTGAATCTTCGTAGTTCATGTCATAGGGCTGGTTGGTTAGCTTCGCGCCAGAGAATCCAAGGGCCTGTTGGTGGTCTCGGGCGCGCCCCTGCTATGTTGGATGTGTACCTGTTTTTGCTGCAATTCACTAGTAATCTGAAGTTGCCGGAGAGATCATCTGTGTCCAATGTCTAGCACGCCATTTTCTATCATGAGTTGGAACGTCAGGGGATTGAACTCCCCAGCCAGGAGATTTGCAGTGCGTGAGCTAGCTGCTTCCCTCAGGGCCACCATCCTTTGCCTGCAAGAAACAAAGCTGGACTCCTGGATTGCTAGCACCGTCCACGACCTAGGGGCCACTGTAATGGAAGGCTGCGTGGTGCTGCCGGCGACGAGCACCAGGGGAAGGGCAGCCATCCTATGGAACAAGCGTGTAGTTGACTTGATCACCCACGTCGTTGGTTGCTTCTCCATCACAGCCAAGGTGACGGTCCTGCACAGCAACGCGTCCTTCTGGCTGACGATAGTCTACGGCCCGGCCGATGACGCCCACAAAGATGCATTCCTGGCCGAGCTATCCCAGGTTGCCCCGCCCTCGGAGAGCCTTGGATCATCACAGGCGACTTCAACATCATATATGAAGCCCGAGACAAGAACAATCTGAATCTGAATAGGAGAATCATGGGAAAATTCAGAAGGGCCATCGACGCTGCAAACCTGAAGGAAATCAAGTGCAAGAACAGACGCTTTACCTGGTCAAATGAGCGGGAGGATCCAGTTCTCGTCAGCATTGACAAATTTTTCTGCAACTTGGAGTGGGATAACCTTTTCCCAAACTTCATGCTCATGGTTGCCTCGACCGCCTGCTCGGATCACTGTCCTCTTCTGCTGGCGAATATTACTGCTCCGGCGCGGAAACCCCCGTTCAAATTTGAAACCTTTTGGCCCCGGTTCCCCCATTTCCAGGAAACAGTGCAGCGGGCCTGGCTTCGGCCATCGCCGCTCCTATGTCCGATTGCCAGGATCAAACAGAAAATGGAACGGACTGCATCTGACCTCAGGATCTGGGCCAGTTCGCTCTTCAGCGACGCCAAGCTTCAGTTCCATCTCGCGGCTGAAGTCGTCCTGCGGCTGGACATCGCCTAGGAGAAACGGCGCCTCTCTGTGCCTGAGTTCCACCTCCGGAAGCAGCTCAAGATCAGGTTGATCGGCCTTGCTGCGATCGAGCGGTGGCGCAAGCGGCAGGCGTCGCGGATCACATGGCTCAGAGCGGGGGATGCCAAGACTGCTTTCTTTCAGGCCAAAATCAACTCACGCGGAAGGAAAAATTTCATCCACTCTCTGCACTCGGATTCTGGGATGGCCTCCTCACACGACGATAAAGCTGCTGTTGCCCATGAACATTTCGTCAAGCTGCTTGGCACCAAGCAGACGCGAGGCTGCTCCATCAATTGGGAGGCGCTGGAGTTACCCTCTGTTCAAAACGCAGGCCTCGACAACCCTTTCACAGAAGCTGAAGTCTGGGCTGCTATCATGGCATCGCCGGCCGACAAGGCCCCAGGGCCGGACGGCTTCTCCGGTGCATTTTTTCGAGCCTGCTGGAACACAATCAAAACGGACAGCATGGCTGTCTTTGACCACTTCTACAGGCTCGCTGGTGGCAATTTTGCGGACCTCAATTCCGCCATGATCGCTCTGCTGCCCAAGAAGGACGGAGCCACTTGCATGGTAGACTTCCGCCCGATCAGCCTCGTGCATTCCATTGCCAAGCTCATTACCAATGTTCTCTCGATGCGGCTGGCGGATGTTATCAGCACAATCATCTCCCCGGCGCAGTCTGCATTCTAGAAAACCAAGTGCATTCACGACAGTTTTCTCTTTGTCCAAAACAGAGTCCGTACCCTGCACCGCAACAAAACCCCAGCCTTGCTGCTCAAGCCTGACATCGCAAAAGCTTTCGACAGTGTCTCCTAGTAGTACATCCTAGAACTGCTTCAGAGGTTGGGCTTCCCGCCAAGATGGAGGGACTGGATCGCGCTACTACTTGCAACTTCCTCGTCGTCCTGCCTGCTCAATGGCTTACCTGGAAACAAGTTCTTCCACCTTCGCGGCCTCCGACGGGGCGACCTGCTGTCGCCGCTGCTGTTCATTCTCTCCATCGATCCCTTGCATCGGCTGCTTGAGGCGGCCACTAGAGACGGCATCCTACAACCCATCCCCGGGAGGGCCGCTCGCATGCGCACCAGCTTGTACGCGGACGACGCAGTAATCTTCGTCAACCCAGTGCGACAAGAAATAGACAAGCTCCTCCACATCCTGCACTGCTTCGGCGAGGCCACTGACCTAAAGGTGAACCAAGCAAAATCCTCGGTCGTCCCGATCGCCTGCGACGGAATCGACCTCGTTGACGTGCTACAAAGTTTCGGTGGAACCATGGCGGCGCTGCCCATCACATACTTAGGCATCCCGATCACCACCGGCAAGCTTAGACTAGTGCACCTGCAGTTGATCTTAGATAGGATTCGAGCACGGCTAGCGGGCTGGAAGGGAAGGCTGCTACCAATCGCGGGCCGGCGCGTGCTGGTAAGGTGTGTGCTCTCGGCCATGCCCACCTTCGCCCTCACCGTCCTTCGGGCTCCGAAGAAGTTCTTCAAAGACATCGACAAGGCCAGGAGGCGCTTCCTTTGGGCGCACGACGGCGAGATCTCTGGCGGAAAATGCAAGGTAGGCTGGAAGATGGTCACTAGACCAGAGCGCACTGGTGGCCTGGGCATACACGACCTATCTGCGTTCGCCCGCGCACTGCGGCTGCGCCGGCTGTGGCTCGCCTGGACGCAGCCAAACCGGCCCTGGGTCGGCTCGGGCGTTCCCCGCAACGACGATGATGAAGCTTTGTTTGAGGCCTGCATGGTGGTCACCATCAACGACGGAGCCACGACATCATTCTGGTCGTCCAACTCGCTCGACGGCAGGCCCCTGCGTGCAGCTTACCCGGAGGTCTTCGCTCAATCCGTCCGGAAATGCAGGACCGTGCGGGACGCTCTGCACCAGGACCGTGCGGGACGCTCTGCACCAGGACCGTTGGGTTCTCGACCTTCGCCACGGCAACTTCTCTAGCATCATCCACCAGGTGCTTCAACTGGCCAGGCACCTGCGAGACGCCGCAATCACCCTGGTTGAGGGCACGGCGGACACGATCAGATGGACAGCATGCAGCTCTGGCTTGTACTCTACGCGATCAGCATACGATGTGCAATTCGAAGACACTCCCCTGCTCAACTTCAAGAACTCGATCTGGAAAGCATGGGGGCCGGGCAAAATGAAAATGCTCCTCTGGCTGCTGCAATTGGACCGGCTCTGGTGCTGCGACAGACTCCAGCGGCATGGCTGGGAAAACAACTACTTCTGTCAGCTCTGCGTGCGACAGCTTGAGACATCCTCCCACCTCTTCTAGGAATGTCCGATCTCCATTCAGGTATGGAACAAGGTTGCAACATGGGCAGGCTGCAGCGCTTTAGGACACAGTAACTGGAGCAGGGGGGCATCCACAACCGAGCGTGTTCAACTGATCTTAGACGGTGCTCCTCCTGGCGTCAGGAAGGGAACCAGGTCGTTGCTACTGATGATCATATGGCACATCTGGATCGAGCGAAACTCATGCACCTTCAGAGGAAAACTCCCCAGCGTCAGCAGCATCATCGATGCTTGCCGCAGGGACATGGAGCAATGGCGGATCGCCAGGGCCAAATGCATCGAGCACCCCTTTGGGGATGTACCTTGAGAGATAGCATTCTGAGTCCAGTGGCCTCTCGTTAGTGAGAGGCAGATGTACCCTTTCTTTTCGCCCCACTGATCATTTGATCAAACATTGTTCTTTCGTTCTCTTCTGCTTAATGAAATATAGCCAAATGGCTTATTCAAAAAAAACTTGTCACCGTCCAATTATTGTTTAATACAGCTTTGGGCCAATCGTAAATAACTTCAGAAAAAGTTCCTATACCTCCAGGGGCAACTGGTGCAAAGCAGGGGCGGAGCCAGGAAAATTGTTTGAGGGGGGCGATCAATGAAGACAACTCTAACATGCCAAAAAATAAGCTAAAAAGTAGGACATTGTATAGAATTTTGAAGCTTCGATTTTGTAAGTATATCATGCGGGTGCCGCAACTGACATCTCAGATTCTCCCTTTATTGTTCTTCAAAATAGGCGGGATAGAATTTTAAAGCTAGAGAACATACATTATCAATGTCAAATGAATTGAATGAGTTGATCCAAGGAAGTGTACATAATGAGAAGCTCCGCTGCATGTTTGTTGAATCTGCAATTTAACTATTGTGCTAGAATCCGAACCATCACTCCTTTTCTTCCCAAAATAAGAATGCATCCTTCGTACTATGAATTGCTACATGCTTCCTTTTATTTTTGGCTATGATTATCCTACAATGATTGAACACCATCAGTTATGCCTATGCCTATTTGGAGAATTAATAAGACAAACCGACAAACCACTGCCTCGGACTCGTGGAGGATCGACCATGGACTGGAGTCTGGACTCCTGGAGGATGGATCTGAACTGGGAACGGGAGAGGAAGGCGACGACGAGGCGTGCGGCCGTGCGCAGGCGCAATGCGAGAGGCGACTAGCTTTTTTTTGAGTGGAGAGAGGCGACTAGCAGGGCCTCCCAAGCGACGTGTCGAACCAGAGGAGCCTCGTGAGGTGTTGTGCGCCTTGGCCTAGGCTACCTCGGATGGCTTCTAAATCGCCACTTTCCTTTTTTTTACTCACTCCATCCAAGAATAAGTGTTTTAGATTTATTAAAAAGTGGATGTATCTAGACTTATTCATGTCTAGATACATCCATTTTTAGACAAATTCAAGACACATATTTTAGGACGGTGTGAGTATTAAGAATAGACAAATGAGAATAGGTAAAAGCCAACAATTTTTAGTAGTATTAAAAATTCCGTTTGCATGTTAGGGGGGCGGGGCCTCTGCCAGTCCCCCCTGCCTCCACCGCTGGTGCAAAGCATTGTGATCTTTTCACTCTGCAAGAAGCCATGGGTTGCATAGACTTTTTAGAACGCCGGCATAATATGTAGTAGTGCCCAATACTTCATTTTCATATATACTCTTCTAACACCTCGAATTGACCATGCAACGATAAAAAAAGGATGCCTCTATCGCCATTAGCAATGCGCCAGAGCCAACGGGTCAGGAGGGCAATGTTCATGCGCCGGGAAGACAAGATCCCAAGACCGCCCTGGTCCTTGGGTTTGCAGATATCAGGTCAGCTCACCATATGGTACTTCTGCTTATCGCCCTCACCAGCCCAGAAGAATCTGGATTGGTACTTGGCGATCTCCTGATGCAACGTCTCATGAAGGCTATAGAAGCTCATGAGGAACCATAGAAGGCTGGCAAGCGAGGAGTTGATGAGGATCACGCGAGCAGCCTTCGACAACCAGCGCCCTTTCCAGGGGTCAACTCGATGCTGCATACGAGTCACCGTAGGGCGAAGATCCGCCACAGTGAGGCGTGAATCACTAATGGGCATCTCCAGATAGGTCGTGGGGAAAGAGCCCAACCGACAATTCAGTCGGTCCGCTATAGCCTGTGCTTCCTCAACACGGCTGTGTTAAGTAATCTTTACTCACAGGATTCACGATTTATCTTCGGTTCCACGCGTTTTTGCATCGTTTATCCCTTCATTCTTCCTCATGTTTATCCTCTTGATAAAAACGTGTGATTGGGCAATTTGTATCGTATCACTGGTGCAACTCCATGCACCCTTCCCATCACTGCTTCATCTA
>NC_053024.1:29848160-29868063 GCF_003073215.2 Triticum urartu
TTGACTTAGGAGTCAAGTGAGAACACTTGATCGTAGGTCATACTCATCATTTAAGCTCAAGTGGGGTTACCACTTTTACATAAAGCATTGTTTTGTTCACATCTTTAGAGTTGCTTTAGCTCAAGTCTTAGAGTAAAGCTCCCCCTAGATGTGATATCCCCCCTAAGAGGGATGAACTAACCTTGGGTTTTGTCGATGATGACTTCATGTAGATATTGAAGATGTGGATGCTCAATGTTGATGTAGATCTCTTGGAGCTATCCATTTGAGTGAATTGCACTTTCAATACCTACATGGGTTAGTCCCACAAGGAACAAACAAGGATATCCATAGACATAGAGTGATGCACACAAAAGATGATGTCCATGAAAGCTTTTAGGTTACCTTGTCCCTTGTCTTACCAACAAGAGGGTTTGTGACTCCTTGAACTAGTGCAAGATGTGGAATTCTTGCCAAAATGATAAGAGTGAAGTATGTTGGCGGAGTCACCCTCAAGAACTCTCTAGTTCTTCTTCTTTTGGATCCACATCATCTTGATGGGAATCCATGGAATTGTAGTCATACTTGATGAAGTGGAACTTGAAGAAGTCTTGGGAATCCACTTGACTAAGGTCTTAGGAGCTTCTTCAAATGCATCAATTTCCTCTTGAAGCTTGTCCTTGCCTTTTTGCTCGTAGTCTTGTGGTGGAAGATCATTTTGAGCTTGTGTCCCCTTGAAAGAAGTATACTTCTCTTGTTGAGGGACAAACTTCGTCTTGGGATATTGATCTTCTTCCCATTCAACTCCATTGGCATTGAACTTTCGTTCAAAACCAACACCTTGATTCTTCCGGTGCATTCCTTGCTTGCGCACAATTTCCTCGAATTGCTTACTCCCGGCAAGGCTCTTGTACACTCCTTTCTCTATAATTCCCTTCAATAAGCTATTTTCTTGCTCAAGTGTAACTTGGCTAAGAGAATCATTAGTGGAATCAAGAGAACTACTAGAAGAAACAATATTGGATTTAGCATGATCGTTGTTACTACTAGAGGAGGAATCTTTCTTGTTAGACTTGACTTGAGGCATGTAAGTGGATAAGAGTAAACGCTTGGCAATGTAAGAAGAACTTTTCTTGCGGAGATCATCATTGATTGCCTTTAAGAACTCATGCTCTTGCTCAAGATTGAGCTTTTCAAAGCGTAGTTTCTCATGAGCTCTTAAAAGTTCTCGATGATCTTCAAAGATAGTGTCATGAGCTAACTTAAGAGTTTTTAGTTCTTTAGTTAGAGCCTCAATCTTCTCCTTATCATTGTCATTCGTTTTATCTTGATTAGCATGATTAATTGGTCTTTCATCATAGTATTCATCACTAGAGTTGTCACCAAGCAAATCATCACCTAACAAGTCATCTTCATCACTATTGAAATTAACATACTCGGGTTGTGTTACCTTAGGACCTTTGGCCATGAAGCATCTTCCAATTCCTTCATTTGGTGAGTCAAATATGTCGTAGGAGTTGGGTGACACAAGTGCTAGACCGGCAACACCTTCATCTTGAGTATCTTCGGAGTCGGAGTGATAACTTCTCTCGGAGTGGCTGTCGGAGTCGGAGCCGGATACCCATTCACCAACATGAGCTTGATGTCTTCGTCTTGTGTAGCTCCTTGATGATTTTTCCTTCCTTTCCGAATCCTTGCTTCTCCGTGAGTATCTTCGTTCATAACGATCATCTCTACTCCTTCTCTCTCTTGGTGGTGATCCTTTGCTTCTTCTTTTTGGAGAATCTTCTCTTCTCTGTAGGGAGCCGTACACTCATTGGAATAGTGTCCGGGTCTTCCACAATTGTAGCAGTTTCGCTCTCGACTAGAAGATCTTTTGTCATTGTAGGAACTTGATTTGGAGCTTCTATCTTTGCTTCTACTCTTGTAGAACTTGTTGAAGTTCTTCACCATTAAGCTCAATTCTTCATTGAAGTCTTGTTTCTCACTTGATGATGTAGGGGCTTCACATGAGGCTTTATAGGCACCACTTGATTTGTTGTGAAGTTCCTCTTTATCCTTAAGTGACATCTCATGAACAACAATTCTTCCAATCACTTCCGTTGGCTTGAGATCTTTGTAATTGGGAATCATTTGGATCAATGTGCACACGGTATCATAGTTTCCATCCAAGGCTCTTAGGATCTTCTTGATGATGAATTTATCGGTCATCTCTTCACTTCCTAAGCCGGCAATCTCATTTGTGATGAGAGCAAGCCTAGAGTACATTTCAGCGACACCTTCACCATCCTTCATCTTGAACTTGTAAAGTTGGCTTTGAAGCACATCCAACTTGGATTCCTTGATGGAGTCGGTACCTTCGTGCATATCAATCAAAGTGTCCCAAATTTCCTTTGCATTCTCAAGGCGGCTGATTTTGTTGAATTCTTCGGGGCATAATCCATTGAAGAGAATATCACAAGCTTGAGCATTTTATTGCAACATCTTCAACTCATCCGCGGTAGCTTCACGGTTTGGTTCTCTCCCATCAAAGAAGTCACCTTGCAAACCAACACACACAATAGCCCAAACAGCGGGGTTATGTCCAAGAATATGCATTTTCATTTTATGCTTCCAACTAGCAAAATTAGTATCATCAAAGTAAGGACCTCTACGGTGATAATTTCCCTCGCTAGACGCCATACTCTCTTAGGTTGTGAAACCAAGGCTATGACCACCAAAAGCTATGGAGATCAAGCAAATGGAGACCAAAGCTCTGATACCACTTGTAGGATCGAAAGTATGTCTAGAGGGGGGGTGATTAGACTACTTGACCAAATAAAAACTTAACCTTTTCCCAATTTTAGTTCTTGGCAGATTTTAGCTATTCTAGGACAAGTCAAGCAATCATCACACAATTCAAGCAAGCATGCAAAGAGTATATTGGCAGCGGAAAGTAAAGCATGCAACTTGCAAGAATATAAAGGGAAGGGTTTGGAGAATTCAAACGCTATTGGAGACACGGATGTTTTTCCTGTGGTTCGGATAGGTGGTGCTATCCTACATCCACGTTGATGGAGACTTCAACCCACGAAGGGTAACGGTTGCGCGAGTCCACACAGGGCTCCACCCAAGGGCAACGGTTGCGCGAGTCCACGAAGGGCTCCACCCATGAAGGGTCCACGAAGAAGCAATCACCCACAAAGGGTCCATGACGAAGCAACCTTGTCTATCCCACCATGGCCATCGCCCACGAAGGACTTGCCTCACTAGCGGTAGATCTTCACGAAGTAGGCGATCTCCTTGCCCTTACAAACTCCTTGGTTCAACTCCACAATCTTGTCGGAGGCTCCCAAGTGACACCTAGCCAATCTAGGAGACACCACTCTCCAAGAAGTAACAAATGGTGTGTAGGTAATGAACTCCTTGCTCTTGTGCTTCAAATGATAGTCTCCCCAACACTCAACTCTCTCTCATAGGATTTGGATTTGGTGGAAAGAAGATTTGAGTGGAAAGCAACTTGGGAAGGATAGAGATCAAGATTCATATGGTAGGAAAGGAATGTCTTGGTCTCAACACATGAGTAGGTGGTTCTCTCTCAGAACAAATGAGTTGGAATGATGTGTGTGTTCTGATGGCTCTCTCACTGAATGAGAAAGAGGTGGAGGGGTATATATAGCCTCCACACAAAATCCAACCGTTACACAGTTTTCCAATCTCGATGGGACCGAATCAATAAACTCGGTCTGACTGAAATAGTAAACCTAGTGACCATTTGGAATTTTGGTGGGACTGACATGCAACTCGGTAGGACCGATTCGGTTAGGGTTTGGGCATAACGTAATCTCGGTGAGAGCGATTACACAAACTCGGTGAGACCGAATTTGGTAATTAGCTAACCAGAGAGTTGGTCAGGCAAACTCGGTGGGACCGATTTGCTCTTTCGGTGAGACCGAGTGGAACTCGGTGAGACCGAAAAGTTACAAAGGGGAAACACTGAGTTTACATTGCAATCTCGGTGGGACCGATTCGCTCTTTCGGTGGGACCGAAAACTTACGAAAGGGAAACAGAGAGTTTGCAACCCCATCTCGGTGGGACCGAGATCCTTATCGATAGAACCGAATTGCTAGGGTTTGGCAGTGGCTAATGACAAGTGAAACTCGGTGGCGCCGGATAGGAAGAATCGGTAGGACCGAGTTTGGCTTAGAGTTTAGGTCATATGTGGATATGGGAAAGTAGTTGAGGGTTTTGGAGCATATCACTAAGCACATGAAGCAAGAGGCTCATTAAGCAACACCTCATCCCTCCTTAATAGTATTGGCTTTTCCTATGGACTCAATGTGATCTTGGATCACTAAAATATAAAATGAAGAGTCTCGAGCTTTTGAGCTTGAGCCAATCCTTTGTCCTTAGCATTTTGAGGGTTCCACTTTCACATCCATGCCATGCCAATCATTGAGCTTTCCTGAAATAATCATCTTGGAATAGCATTAGCTCAATGAGTTATATGTTGTTATGAATTACCAAAACCACCTAGGGATAGTTGCACTTTAAATAGCATTAGCTAAAAGGGTGCACTCTCATAAGTCGCCCGACTCAATTACAAAGAAGCAAAAGCCCACTACGGGACGTGGAACCATATTGGAAGGATGGCTTAACGGGCCCTACAAAATTCATAGTACAGCGGATACCATACCAACACATAGCCTTAGAGCATGTTGGGTACTCCGGCAGGTGGCCAAGAGCGGCGAGCATCTCCTCATCCAAAAAACCCCAGAGCACCTTCCCATGGATAACAACACAGTATTGACAGTCTTCGAGATCTTTGCCTCAAATAATAAGCATAAGCGAGCACTCCGCGGCCTTGCCGAAGTCTGCCACGTGGCAGCAATAAATCCATGGAGCGACACGGCTATCATCTTCAATGCCAGTGACGAACCTAAATTCCCAACAACCCGAGCACCAGCCGCTCTGGTCCTTAGTCCAATCGTGGACGGCTTTCGGCACACTAAAGTGCTCATGGATGGCGGCAGCGGACTAAACCTCATTTATGAGGAGACTCTTCAAAAAATGGAAATAGACAACAACCGTATTGAGCAAAGCAGCATGACCTTCCGAGGAATTATCCCTAGTCGGGAGGCACGTTGCGCTGGGAAAATCACACTAGATGTGGTATCCTGCACTTCGGAGAATTACAGGTCCGAAGAAATCGCATTCCAAGTGGCCCCGTTCAGTAGCAGATACCACGCCCTTCTAGGGCGGGAGGCATTCACGATTTTTCAAGCCATACCCCATTACGGGTGCATGAAGCTCAAAATGCCCGGACCCAATGGAATCATCACTCTAGCTAGTGATCCGGACATAGCACTCTGCGCCGAGAACAAAACAGATGCACTGGCCCTCGAGGCATTATCCGAAGCCCTTGTGGCGGAGGAGTTAATCGCGCTGCGCTCCACAGTGGACAGGGACGACGTGATACTAGCCAAAAGATCCAAGTCCACCTCCTTTAAACCAGCGGATGAAATAGTCAAATTCCAAGTCCATCCAACGGACCCCACAAAAACAGCATCCATCGGGGCACAGTTAAGCCCCGCCGTAGACACCGCACTACGGGAGTTCCTGCGCGAGAATTGGGACATATTCGCCTGGCATCCTTCAGGCATGCCAGGAATCCCATGTAGGCTGGCCGAGCATAGCCTTAACATTCTAAAAGGATTCAAGCCGGTCAAGTAGACTCTTTGGTGTTTCTCCGAACCTAAGCGGCAAGCCATAGGAGAGGAGCTTGCCAAGTTACTGGAGGCCGGATTCATTAGAGAAATAAAGCATCCGGACTGGCTAGCAAACCTGGTGATGGTTCCAAAGAAGGACAAATCCTGGCGCCTATGCGTCGACTTCAAGGACTTTAATAAGACGTGCCCAAAGGATCCCTTCCCCCTCCCTCGCATCGATCAAATTATCGACGCTACTGCAGAACACGACTCATTGTGATTCCTCGACGCATACTCCAGTTACCACCAAATTAATATGGCGGAGCCCGATCAAGCCGCAACGACATTCATCACTCCATACGGCCCCTTCTGTTTTAACACAATGCCCTTCGGGCTCAAAAACACCGGCGCAACGTATCAACGCATGATTCAGTCATGTCTGGAAAAGCAGATCGGCAAAACAGTGGAGGCATACGTCGACGATGTGGTCGTTAAAACCAGACACGTCGACTCCTTAATAGATGACTTGAGGCTCACGTTCGACAACCTTCGAACATACGGCATTAAGCTCAATCCGGAAAAATGCGTTTTTGGTGTACCCGCCGGAAAGCTCCTGGGCTTTATCGTCTCCAGCAGAGGAATTGAAGCAAATCCGGCTAAAATCTGGGCTCTGTCGCAGTTGGCTATCCCAACTGACCTCAAACAAATCCATAAGTTAACTGGATGTGTGGCGGCCTTAAGCTGCTTCATCTCCCTATTAGGAGAAAAGGCGCTTCCCCTTTATCACCTTCTTCGGCGCACCGATTACTTCGAGTGGACGGGCGCAACCACGGCTGGATTGGAAGAAATAAAAGCCATCCTGGCCACCAACCCAATCTTGGCCGCGCCAAATGTCGGCGAACCAATGCTATTATATATAGCGGCAACTCACCAAGTTGTAAGCGCAGTGCTCGTCGTCGAATGAGAGACAGACGGACATAAATTCCCACTTCAAAAGCCGGTATATTATGTATCCACTATCCTCACTCCATGCAAATCACGGTACCCACATTATCAAAAGATAGCATGTGGTATTCATGGCATTCCGGAAATTACGACACTACTTTCAAGAGTGCTCAATCACGGTGGCCTCCGAAGTACCACTCAACGACATAATAAACAACCGCGATGCCACGGGCTGGATTGCCAAATGGGCTATCGAGCTCCTCCCGTTCGACATAACATATAAACTACAGCGACCCATTAATTCGCAAGTACTGGCTGATTTCATCGCCGAATGGACAGAAGCCGAACTCCCTAAAGAGTACGGCGCGTACTCCAATTGGATCATGCACTTCGACGGCTCTAAAATGCTGGCTGGTCTGGGGGCTGGCGTCGTCCTAATGTCCCCCACCGGAGATACAGTTCAATACGTACTCCAAATACTATACACATACTCCAATAACGCAGTCGAATACTAGGCCCTATTACACGGTCTCCGGATGGCAGTTTCCATGGGCATTCAATGCCTAGAGGTGTGTGGGGATTCAAACCTCACAATATCCCAAATAAATGGAGACTTCGATGCCAAGGATCTGAAAATGGCGGCATATCGCAACGCCGTCCTCAAAATGTCAGCTCGGTTCGAGGGGCTTGAAGTCCACCATGTGGCTCGGGAAAATAATCAGGCGGCGGATATCCTCGCCCGTATCGGCTCTAAGCGCGACCCTGTCCCACCTAACATCTTCCTGGAAAAACTGTTTAAGCCATCTGTGGTATGGGAAGGGGACACCGGCAATAATAATCCGGACCCGGCCACAACACCAGATACCAAATACTCTGACACAATCGGAGGCTCTGCCATCGAAATAACACCTTCAGCCCACATAATAATGGCCGTCATCACCCCGTGGACAGAACCATTCCTGGCCTACCTAACCAGGCAGGAACTACCCGAGGACCAAAATGAGGCACGCTGCATAGTGCGGCGATCTAAATCCTACAAGGTCCACGAGGGAGAGCTTTATAAGAAAAGCACTACCGGAGTCCTTCAAAGGTGCATCTCCGAAGAGGAAGGGCAGAAGCTTTTGGCATAAATCCATGCCGGACTCGGCAGCCACCATGCCGCAGCCCGGGCCCTTGTAAGCAAGGCCTTCCGTACAGGTTTCTATTGGCCGACTACCCGGGCAGATGCTCAGCATCTGGTCCAACATTGCGTCGGTTGCCAGCTTTTTGCAAACCAAAGCCATATGCCGCCTACCGCTCTCCAAACAATCCCCATTACTTAGCCCTTCGCGGTCTGGGGGCTTGATATGGTCGGACCCCTTAAAGGGGGAACCCATAAGAAAAAATACTCACTGGTCATGGTGGATAAATTCACCAAATGGATAGAAGCCAAACCTGTCAAAACGGCTGAATCCGGATCGGTGATAGACTTCATATCTGGGGTTGTACACCATTATGGCATCCCCCACAGCATCATCACTGACAACGGCACGAATTTTACAGCCGACAAAGTGAAACTTTGGTGCAACAATATGGGCATCAAGCTCAATTATGCTTTTGTCTATCACCCGCAAACTAACGATCAAGTCGAGTGAGCAAATGGTCTTATCATGAGCGGCATTAAACCCAGACTAGTGCGGTAACACGCACTGGGTAGAGGAGCTCGACTCCGTACTATGGGGGTTGCGGACCACGCCGAATCACACTACCGGATACACACCGTTCTTTATGGTGTATGGCACAGAGGCGGTTCTGCCTTGCGACATAATTCATGACTCACCTCGAGTGCGCATGTACGAAGAAAAATAGGCCGAGCTCGATCGGCAGGACAGTTTGGATGCCCTGGAAGAGGAGCGCGACGTGGCAAAGGCCCGTTGGCGAACTAGTTCTACGCCTGCCGGAGAAGAAAAAGAACAAGCTCAAGCCCAAATGGGAAGGTCCCTTCATTATTGACCAGGTTCTGACCGGTGGAGCGTATCGTCTGCGGGATGCATCGGATAGTTGACTCGAGCCAAACTCATGGAATGCAGCCAGACTCCAAAGATTCTAGGCCTAGCGCTGGACTCTATGTTCGTATCCTTACCTCCGTCAATTTTTTGCATATCTGTCTCTTCTCTCTTTCTCCCTTTTTACTCTCTTCAAGGCCCTTAAAGGCTAAACTTGTGTCCTGGTTACACAATCTTGACGCGCTAACCGCACTCATTATACCTGGGGGCTTCTTATACAGAAGCTTAATCTAACTATTTTCCTGGGCTTTACGCCCCATACATGTGTTATTCTTCCACATGTAACTTTTTCGCCATTATATGCATCGATATGACTTAAGTTTTGGCCAAGCTCGGTTGCCTGGCTCTTGTATTTATGCCCTACGTTCGCGTTAATTCGGCTAGGGCATAAGGGGAGCACCTCTGCGATTGTTACTGCCGGGTCAGCCGGATGTGTACCTCAGACTCGGTGAAGCCGAAAGCTAGCGTTTTTACAGGAATATTCGGTCGGTGAATAAAAGATGACTTTTATTTAATTTCAAACATGCCCCTAGATGTTTATATCCTACATCTCTTCTTGCAGCTCGGACATGCACATTAGGGCATGCGTACCCAGGGAAAGGAACCCTTAACGGAACTATTCTCCCTGGAAGATGTTTCTTACTACCCATGTAATATAACATAGCTAGTTGGGTACTTGTCTGTTCAAGCAATCATGACCCCTACGCCTGGTTACCATGCATACCCCGGTTTTTACATAATTGAGTGGGTATTCGGATACACTCCGGACTATCGGGTCCAGAGGTCAAAGCGAAAAGGTCTGCCATGACAAATGATTTACAATCCGGCTAGGACATTACATATGTCATTTGAAGTACACCGTCACTAAGACTGATGAAATTCTTCTTCTATACCATCCAACAGGCTGTCTAGCCTACAATCCTGTTGGGAATACTTTGCGGCTAATTCTACTTGGCCATACACTAAACTGACGGGGATCTCTTTCCCATCAGGCCCCACAGGTCCGACCTCGGCCATGTGGTTTGGGTCCGCTTTGGTATATCACGTCTTCACCATAGCCCAGGCTTCCCTTGCACCTTGTCGGCAGACTGATATCTTCCATAATTCGAAGCGCCGCCATGCTCCCTTGAGCTTCTCTATAAGCTCCCCCAAACCTCCTGGTGGGGACGCTGATGGCCACAAGGCTTGGGCAATAACCTGCATCACCTCTCGATCTTGCTTGTGCAGTTGTGAGAGCTCTGGTAGAAGATCACCCGAAGACCCAGGCATCTCCTCGGCGGGACGACCCGTCAGCATACCTACAGACATAACTCTGTTAGCCGGCTTCTTCATCGAACTCCTTTAAAAGTTCGTTCAAGCACTTACTAAAAATGTCGTGCCAAAGCCGCTTATTCTCCTTCACAGAGTCCGCAAGCTGGGTTCGGACATCTTTCAGTTCCACGCCCAGCCGGATATTGGCGTCTTGGAGATTATTTTTCTCCTGCCTGACTCGCGTCAGCACGCGCTTGCCAGCATTTAGCTGTCGATCAACACGTGCCGCATTCCCCGCCACGGCCTCCTGATTCACTCCGGGGTCATCTACAACATCTACTGTTAGATTTGCATGCATGTCGCATACTATCTGGTACAGGTAATTCTTCGCAATAGAAGCAACTGTTACCGGAGGGGGCCTTCTCGGACTCCTTCAACGCGCCCACCGCGGCCTGTAGCTAGGCTTTGCACTCTTCCAGCTCTTGAGACAATTGGTTATTCTTCTCTGTAAGAACTAAGGACCTGCACAAATAATGATCCTTAAATCAGTTGTGTCAACTGTTTCAAGTCTCAGGGGCTACTGATATATATAATCGTTAGATTTTCCTACCCGTATTTCCTTTACATACTGGTCCGTGGCTCTGGCAAGACCATTTTAAGCAGCACGGATGTACGCGTCTCTTGAGTTGAAGGCATCGAACGCCTCTTGGGAGAAATAAGCGTCACGGAGTACGGCCCGGCGACGCCTGTGATTCATGGCGCTCTCCACTTTGGAATTTGTAGCAGATAGTCTGTCCGCGTCCTCTGTAGGAGGAGCATCCGGCGTCCGCCCCGTGTTAGCTTCCGCCTCTATGTTCGGCCCTAGAGCCCGACTGGTGGAGGCATGATCGGCAGCCTCTCTGGATATAGTCCGGCGAGCGTTTTTCCTACTAGGAAACATGGATGTCATTATATTTTAAAGAAAGACGACAACCATGGAGCAAGGTTTTGCATCATACCTCTGTGCCGGCGTCTCAGTCCTGACCGCCTTCCTCTTTGGCCTACCCGGCTTCGGTGCCCCTTGCTGGCGAGTCACTGCGGGTTCAGCATGGCGTCCCGAAGGCCTTCCCTGTAAAACACCATATGTGTACGGTAGGTGAAGTGCATAAAAGGGGATCCTTCTTGGAAGTTGGGACTTCGGTTTTTCCTTACCTGTGATGCAGGGAGTAGCCCAGGATAGTCGGCTATGATGGCCACCATGGTGTCATCATAGCTCAACTGATAGAATGTCCTGTCTATCAGCTCCACAAATAAGTCCGGATCCTCTTCGAGTCCGGCATCGAGGGCCCGGTCAGGGTCCTCCGGTTGTGGAGGTGGGCTGTTGACCTCCCTTACAGCTTTTCGCGGTTCCTGCCATGAAACGGCAAGGTGAGTATTTACAAAAAAGAATGCGGGAAGGTTGGGAGTAAAGAGTGACAGCTCACCCAGCTTGGAGGGTTGTACATGGAGAATCCATCCCGCGGCTTAATACGGATGAACTCCTCTTCCTCTCCCTTGAACAACTCAGACAGAATTCTTGCTAAAGTAGCAGCGGAGTCCGGTCCCTTATGCCCGCAGCGGGTGGCATCATCTTCCCTGTTAAAACACCACAAGGGGTGCCCTCAATATTGAAGCGGTTGCACCCCCCGCATTATGCATATTGACATAACCTCGATTATTGTCAATCCTGATTGAGCCATCGCTTTAATCCGGTCCATCAGGTAAAGGACTTCTCTGTTGCCTTCCTCCTGGGGGCTCCATGGACGCCAACTTTGGCGTTTCTTCAGAGGAGCATTGTTGAACTTGGGAAGACCCCTCCAAACAGGGTCTGGAAGAGGGACGTCCTCCATGTAAAACCACTCCGAAGGCCAGTCTTCAGACGCCTTCTTCGGGGTACCAGACAGGTATCCGGTCTCGGCGATGCGCCATATTTTGGCCCCGCCCACTTGATAAAGTGACCCCTCCTGTGAACGGGGCACAAGGCAGAATAGCCTCTTCCACAGCTCGAAATGAGCCTCGCAGCCCAGAAACAGCTCACAAACGGCGACATAACCGGTGATGTGTAATATGGAAGCAGGGGTGAAATTATGCACCTGGAGGCCGTAAAATTCCAGGAGTCCGCGGAGGAACAGATGGATTGGAAATCCAAGTCCCCTTAGTAAGTAAGGGAAAAGGCATACCCGCTCCCCCTTGGAGGGATTGGGGAAGCTCTCCGCCATTATAGGTGGTGAGCCCGGCTCGGACGGGGACCATATACGCTGGAGGGAGAAATCCCTGGGTCTACAGCTCTACTAATCGGCTGTGCGGGATGGAACACTTCTCCCAATCACCAGGCTTAGGGCTACGGGAGCGAGAGGAGGAGCTGCGATGGCCGGCCATGATGGAATGGATTTTTTTCGAGCGCGCTCCGGTGGATTCTCGCCGTGGGAGGATGGTGTGGATTGGATCCAAGAATCCCCATCCCTTTAATAGATGATTTATTTACCTGGCTAGGGGGGCGAATGTAAAAACGCACTAGCTCCTCGCATTCACTCGACGCGTGGAAGATAGCCCTTATTGGGCACAGAAGCCAAGAAGTCCAACATTTATGAGAGCCGGACACTACTTAGCAGATATTCAAGATTTGGAGAACCCGCCTTGCAATGCCGAAGACAATACTGCGTGCCGGGCTCATCGTCATTGAAGCCTGGTTCAGGGGCTACTGAGGGAGTCCTGGATTAGGGGGTCTTCGGACAGCCGGACTATATCCTTTGGCCGGACTGTTGGACCATGAAGATACAAAATTGAAGACTTCGTCCCATGTCCGGATGGGACTCTCCTTGGCGTGGAAGGCAAGCTAGGAAATACGGATATGTAGATCTCCTCCCTTGTAACTGACCTTGTGTAACCCTAGCCCCCTACGGTGTCTATGTAAACCGGAGGGTTTAGCCCGTAGGCCAACAGACAATCATACCATAGGCTAGCTTCTTGATTGTTCAAGATGATGCCACTTCACCACCTCCACCTTCAGCGCGTGTCGACACTGCACCAAGTTCTTCTGCACCACCGGACCTCAACGACGACCCTGCTGCTTCGCCTACTCCTCATGGGAATGAGTAGAAGCTCTATGTCTTCAAACCTTTTTGGTCCTTACTGACAAAAGGGGGAGAAGCATATGAGTTGATAGTCTTCAAGCGGGTCCATATGGGTGGTTGCTATACTTTTGCCAAGTGCTTACAACTCTCGCTTTTGATACATTTTGGTTCATTTTTGAGTTGTAACACTTAAACTTGATGGTCGTCTCCTACCTTTTCGACACTATGTGATGCGATGATAAATTCCGCATGTGCGACGATAAATTCCGCACGAAGTCATTTTGCAGACGTCCATTCTTCATTATGCATGTCATTATCTTCGATATATCCTTTTCATGCATGATGAATTGTCTTCATAAGTAGAAGAGGAGCTCCGCAAGTACAACCTACCATGTGCATTTGCATTCAAAAGAAAAATACTTATATGCACATCTTCAAGGGGAGCCTTCCTGCTACTTACGAAGATAATACTTTAATCCTTTACAATTTCACATACTTTTATCCCTGTTGAAAACTTCAACCAGTTTGTCATCAATCACCAAAAAGGGGGAGATGGTAAGTGCATCTAGTGCCACCCCTAGTTGGTTTTGGAGTATTGACGACAAACCTGGTTGAGGGACTAATGTGTTTGTGAAAATTGCAGGATAACACAGGTAGAAGTCCCTCATTGATTCGGTTTTCCTATCGGAGATGATCCCTAAAAATGTATGAAGACATTGAAGACAAAGGTGGTATGTGAAGATATTCACATTGAAGACTATCACAAGAGAAGACATTGGGTGAAGACTATGGAGCGCGAAGACTTAGTTGTTTCATTGTTTCCTTTTCTTCTTTGTTAAGTCATAGGAACCACCGTACTATTAAGTGGGGTCCAAGTGAACCAGTCAGAATGACTGAAGTGATGCTTAACAAAAATCCTATGTCTTCGAACGGAGACAATGAGAGCAAATCTTATCCAGAGATGGATAAGTTAGCTTTGCTTGTAGCCCAAGTAAAGTTGCCGTGTGTGTTTGAAATCTGACCGTTGGAACACGTGTCAGTTCCTTAGTGACCCAGGGTCATTTCGGACAAATTAGGTCAGGTTGCCTAGTGGCTATAAATAGCCCACCCCCTACACCATAAATTGGTTGGCTGCTTAGAGTTAGTGCACGGCTTTTGTCGTTTGAGAGCAACCCACCTCGAAGCCTTTGAGAGATAAATCCTCGCGAGGACAAAGCGCTAAACACCCAGAGCCAAAGAGTGTTAGGCATCACTGAAGTCTTCCTGTCTGTGTGATCTGAAGACTTATTACACTTGAGGACCGTGAATCCTCCAGCCGGTTAGGCACCGCGTTCTGAGCATCCAAGAGTCATTGTGGATCGCCGGTGAACGAAGTCTGTGAAGTTTTGGAAGTCTACCTTGAAGACTTACCAGAGTGATTGGGCGAGGATTGGGTGTCCTTATCTCAAGGGGAATAAGGTCAAGACGCGGTCTTCTAGGTTAGATCTCAGCCTCCCTAACCAGACGTACAATTGTCACAGCAACTGGAACTGGTCCAACAACTCATTGTCTTCAACGAGCCACTAGTTATATCCTTCCCATCTCTTCAACGAGCCACTGGTTCTATCTACCAGCCCCCAAGTCATTGCCTGTTTGCATTATCTTTTTGTCTTCGCTGTGTGACTGCTTGTTTTGATTGGCTTCATACTATCTTCCATCCTGAACCATACTGCCTAGCTTCTATTAGTCTTTGTGCCTTCACTTCATTGAATACTTGACTATGGCTTGCCTAGTGTAGTCTACCTTCCGCTGCATGGTAATAGGTTTATTTCTATCGTTTGTCTTTGGAACTTCCATGTTTTGAAGACTTTCATAAAAACCGCCTATTCACCCCTCCTCTAGTCGATCACTAGCACTTTCATTTGGTATCAGAGCAAGGTACTCCCTTGTTCTGTGTGATTCGGTTTAACCACCTGGAGTTTTAGCTATGTCGACTGCAGGGATAATCAAAGTCCCCGCTGCGTTCCCAGTCTTCGATGGAACTGAATATCCCTACTGGAAGAATAAGATGCGCATCCATCTTGAAGCCATTGATGTCGACCTCTGGTATGTCGTCAAGAATGGTGTCCCCAAGGCTGGTGAAGGTGTCACCGCTGCTGATGTCAAGAAGTTTGTTCAACTAGATTCCACTGCCAAGAATATTGATACATCAATTTTGCATCATGCTTTTATATCAATATTTAGTGCATTATGGGCTGCTATTACACATTATGTCACAAATACTTATGCCTATTCTCTCTTATTTTACAAGGTTTACATAAAGAGGGAGAATGCCGGCAGCTGGGATTCTCACTAGAAAAGGAGCAAATATTAGAGACCTATTCTGCACAACTCCAAAAGTCCTGAAACTTCACGGATGATGTTTTCCAAAAATATATAAAACATTGAGCGCAAGAACTTCATCAAGGGGCCACACCCTGCCCACGAGGGTGGGGGCGCGCCCTACCCCCCTGGGCACGCCCCCCTACCTCGTGGGCCCCTTGGTGGCCCTCTGGTGACCATATTCTGCTATATGGACTCTTTCGATGGGAAAAAATCATAAGCCATCTTCTCGGACGAAACTCCGTCGCCACGAGGCGGAACCTTGGCGGAGCCAATCTAGGGTTCTGACGGGGCTGTTCTGCCGAGAAAACTTCCCTCCCGGAGGGGGAAATCATCGCCATCGTCATCACCAACGCTCTTCTCATCGGGAGAGGGCAATCTCCATCAACATCTTCATCAGCACCATCTCATCTCAAAACCCTAGTTCATCTCTTGTATCCAATTCTTGTCTCCAAGTCCGGGATTGGTGCTAGTAGGTTGCTAGTAGTGTTAATTACTCCTTGTAGTTGATGCTAGTTGGTTTAATTTGTGGAAGATCATATGTTCAGATCCTATATGCACATTCATACCCCCTCTGATTATGAACATGTTTATGTTTTGTGAGTAGTTACTTTTGTTCCTGAGGACATGGGAGAATTCTTGCTATTAGTAGTCATGTGAATTTGGTATTCGTTCGATATTTTGATGAGATGTATGTTGTCTCTCCTCTAGTGGTGTTATGTGAACGTCGACTACATGACACTTCACCATTGTTTGGGCCTAGAGGAAGGCATTGGGAAGTAATAAGTAGATGATGGGTTGCTAGAGTGACAGAAGCTTAAACCCTAGTTTATGTGTTGCTTCGTAAGGGGCTGATTTGGATCCATATGTTTCATGTTATGGTTAGGTTTACCTTAATACTTTTGTTGTATTTGCGGATGCTTGCAATAGATGTTAATCATAAGTGGGATGCTTGTCCAAGTAAGGGCGGCACCCAAGCACCGGTCCACCCACATACCAAATTATCAAAGTACCGAACGTGAATCATATGAACATGATGAAAACTAGCTTGACGATATTCCCATTTGTCCTCGGGAGCGCTTTACATCATATAAGAGTTTGTCCAGGCTTGTCCTTTACTACAAAAAGGATTGGGCCACATTGCTGCACCTTATTTACTTTTGTTACTTGTTGCTCGTTACAAATTATCCTATCACAAAACTATCTGTTACCACTTATTTCAGTACTTGCAAAGAATACCTTGCTGGAAACAGCTTATCATTTCCTTCTGCTCCTCATTGGGTTCGACACTCTTACTTATCGAAAGGACTACGATAGATCCCCTGTACTTGTGGGTCATCAAGACTCTTTTCTGGCGCCGTTGCCGGGGAGTGGAGCGCCTTTGGTAGGTGGAATTTGGTAAGGAAAATTTTATATAGTGTGCTGAAATTTACTGTCACTTGTTGCTATGGAAAGTAATCTGCTGAGGGGCTTGTTCAGGGTATCTTCACCCCGGCCAGTAGAGCAAAGAGTTGCTCCTCAACCTACTGAACCTACTGAAAATGAAAATTCTTGCTTTGAAATTCCTTTGGGTATGGTAGAAAAACTGCTAGCTAATCCTTTTTTAGGAGATGGAACAAAACATCCTAATGAGCATCTAATATATGTGGATGAAGTTTGTGGATTATTTAAGCTTGCAGGTGTACCCGGAGATGTTGTTAAGAAGAAGGTCTTCCCTTTGTCTTTGAGGGGAGATGCATCTACATGGTATAGGCTATGTGATGATATGGAGTCTTGGAACTACAAACGATTGAAATTGGAATTTCATCAAAAGTTTTATCCTATGCATCTTGTTCATCGTGATCGCAATTATATATATATAATTTTTGGCCTCGCGAAGGAGAAAGCATCGCTGAAGCTTGGGGGAGGCTTAAATCAATGTTATATTCATGCCCCAATCATGAGCTCTCAAGAGAAATGATTATTCAAAAAAATTATGCTTGTCTTTCTGGTAACAATCGCACCATGCTTGATACTTCTTGTGCTGGCTCTTTTATGATGAAGACTATTGAATTCAAATGGGATTTATTGGAAAGAATTAAACGCAACTCCGAAGATTGGGACCTCGACAACGGTAAGGAGTCAGGTATGACACCTAGTTTTGATTGTGTTAAATCTTTTATGGATACCGATATTTTTCGTAAATTTAGCACTAAATATGGACTTGAATCTGAGATAGTAGCTTCTTTCTGTGAATCTTTTGCTGCCTATGTTGATATCCCCAAGGAGAAGTGGTTTAAATATCATCCTCCCATAGAAGTAAAAGTGGTTGCACCTATTAAAGTTGAAGAAAAGACTATTACTTATAATGATCCTATTGTTCCTACTTCTTATGTTGAGAAACCGCCTTTCCTTGTTAGGATAAAGGATCATGCTAAAGCTTCAACTGTGGTTCATAAAAGCAATATTAAAACATATACACCTCCTGAGCAAGTTAAAGTTGAACCTAATATTGATATTGTTAAAGATCTCTTGTCTGATAATATAGACGGACATGTTATTTATTTCTGTAATGAAACTGCTAGAATTGCTAAACCCCGTGATACAGATAAACCTAGACCTGTAGTAGGCATGCCTGTTATTTATGTTAAAATAGGAGATCATTGTTATCATGGCTTATGTGATATGGGTGCTAGTGCTAGTGCTAGTGCAATACCTATTGACTTATACAAATAAATTATGCATGACATTGCACCCGCTGAGTTAGAAGATATCGATGTCACAATTAAACTTGCTAATAGAGATACTATTTCACCAATGGCAATTGTTAGAGATGTTGAAGTCTTGTGTGTGAAAACTAAATATCCTGCTGATTTTCTTGTTCTTGGTTCCCCACAAGATAGTTTTTGTCCCATTATATTTGGTAGACCCTTCTTAAATACTATTAATGCTACCATAGATTGCAAAAGGGATGTTGTTACTGTCGATTTAGATGATATGACTCATGAATTTAATTTTTCTAAATTTAGTAGACAACACCGTGAAGAAGAATTACCTAGTAAGGATGAAATTATTGGTATTGCTTCTATTGCCGTACCTCCTAGTGATCCTTTAGAACAATATTTGCTAGACCATGAAAATGATATGTTTATGAACGAAAGAAGGGAATTAGATGAAGTATTCTTTAAACAGGAACCTATTCTGAAAAACAATTTACCTGTTGAAATCCTAGGGGATCCTCCTCCACCCAAGGGTGATCCCGAGTTTGAGCTTAAACAGTTACCTGATACTCTTAAATATGCTTATCTTGCTGAGAAAAAGATATACCCTGTTATTATTAGTGCTAACCTTTCAAAACATGAAGAAGAGAGATTATTAAAAACTTGAAGAAGCACCGTGCTGCTATTGGGTATACTCTTGATGATCTTAAGGGCATTAGTCCCACTCTATGTCAACATAAAATTAATTTGGAAGAAGATGCTAAACCAGTTCGTGGTCATCAACGTCGTCTGCATCCTAAAATGAAAGAAATGGTAAGAAAGGAGATACTAAAGCTCCTTGAGGCAGGTATAATTTATTCCGTTGCTGATAGTCAGTGGGTAAGTCCTGTCCATTGTGTCCCTAAAAAGGGGGGTATTACTGTTGTTCCTAATGATAAAGATGAATTGATCCCTCAAAGAATTATTACTGGTTATAGGATGGTAATTTATTTCCGCAAATTAAATAAGGCTACTAAAAAAGATCATTACCCCTTACCTTTTATCGATCAAATGCTAGAAAGATTATCCAAACATACACATTTTTGCTTTCTAGATGGTTATTCTGGTTTCTCTCAAATACCTGTGTCAGCCAAAGATCAATCAAAGACTACTTTTACATGCCCTTTTGGTACTTTTTCTTATAGACGTATGCCTTTTGGTTTATGTAATGCACCTGCTACCTTTCAAAGATGCATGGTGGCTATATTCTCTGACTTTTGTGAAAAGATTTGTGAGGTTTTCATGGATGACTTTTCCGTCTATGGATCTTCTTTTGATGATTGCCTGAGCAACCTTGATCGAGTTTTGCAGAGATGTGAAGAAACTAATCTTGTCTTGAATTGGCAAAAGTGCCACTTTATGGTTAATGAAGGTATTGTCTTGGGGCATAAAGTTTCTGAAAGAGGTATTGAAGTTGATAAAGCCAAGGTTGATGCTATTGAAAAGATGCCATGTCCCAAGGACATCAAAGGTATAAGAAATTTCCTTGGTCATGCCGGTTTTTATAGGAGGTTCATTAAGGACTTCTCAAAAATCTCTCGGCCTCTGACTAATTTATTACAAAAAATATACCATTTGTCTTTGACGATGATTGTGTAGAAGCATTTGAAATACTTAAGAAAGCATTGATCTCTGCACCTATTGTTCAGCCGCCTGATTGGAATTCACCCTTTGAAATTATGTGTGATGCTAGTGATTATGCTGTAGGTGCTGTTCTAGGACAAAGAATTGATAAGAAACTAAATGTTATCCAATATGCTAGTAAAACTCTAGACAATGCTCAAAGAAATTATGCTACTACTGA
>NC_053024.1:29869257-29959141 GCF_003073215.2 Triticum urartu
GCAACTCCTGGACAGAGATCAAGTGGATTAATAAGCCGAGAGGGGCCGGATAACCGGAACCCAATGTGTGGTAGTAACTGGACTTGGATAACATACACAGAACTTAGTGCTTAGGGACGGTTCCAGTGAGACAACCCACCATGTACTCCTACATGGCCTCTCATCGCTACCTTTACCAAAACGTGTTCACACACTTAGCCTTTATGGGTAGGACATGTTCACCACTCCGATTCATTCCCGATGAATCCGACCTGACACAACTCTAAGCATAACTGGCATAAAGAAAACAAGCATGGATGAGCAGGCACATCAAGGCTCAAGCAAATCCTACTCATGCTAGTGGGTTTCAACTATTTACTGTGGCAATGACAGGTCATGCAGAGGAAATGTGTTCAACTACCGCAGCAGAAAGTAGCAGTTGAATCGTTGTTGTCCTAATGCAGTATAAGGAGCAGGGGCGAGAGAGTGGGATTTATCGAAATGCTCAAGGGGGGTTGCTTGCCTGATAGAACAACGAAGGGGTACGGCTCCTCTGACAGGTACTCGGGAACACCTTCCGAAGTGGAACCTATCGAGAAGAAACGGTGCCGGCAATCAATACACAAACAATGCAACAATATTGTCGGTGTACAAAAAGAGGGGTACACTTTTTGTACCCCTATAACTGTGCATGGGCAGTCTGAGCCACGGGCACCACCACACCAAGCAAGGCAAGGGAGGTGAGCCAGGGTAAGACCGAAGCTCAAGAGAACTAGAACGACGCCAAGGCCAAGACCACGAAGAGTAAAGGGGACGAAGCGGACTCCCCCGGCAAGATCCTTGCCGGGAGACAGTTCTAGCAGCCCCAGCAAGACCCTTGCCGCGGCGACTCGTCCCGCGCCTACGGAGCAAATCACCCTTGAATCCACTGCCCCCAAAGGGCAAGGATTCGGGAGACATCCCCGTGGTGGCATGCAGATCTTTGTGAAGACATTCAAGATCAGATACGCACTAAGGAGACGACAACCCTTGGCGGGATCCCAGCCGAGGAAGACCACAAGGCCCCTGGCAAGCGCCTTACTGGGGATGACAGCAGGCGCCTCGGGAAAACCCTTGCCGGGGCCCCGGCAAGGCCCTTGCCAAGGACATCCGTAGGACCACCACCAGGCCCGTGCTGACTAAACCTCCACCACCGTTCACATGCAGCTGTCGACCCAACCAGCTGGGCAGGCACCTGCGTGGCGGCATGCAGATCTTCGTGAAGACCCACCATTGCGCCACCTCAGCTGCCTGCCTACCTACATGGCATCTCAGGCATCGCTGGCCAGGGCGCGTGTCGACACAAGAAGGAGCGGAGACGGACAAGATAGATCTCTCCCCCGTCCCCAATAAAGCAAGGATACCTAGGCAAGACGCATTAAATGTGCCTTGTCATGTAATGCGAGGGATAACCTCGCATCACTGTACCCTTTCCACCTCCTGTGTGCCACTGTGGCAACCCCTTTTTCTATAAAAGGAGGCCCGAGGTGACCAGAGGAAGGATTCGACTTTTTGGAGCTCCTCACGCCCCATAGCTAGCTCAAGAACACAGATATACAATCCACCAAAGCAGGAGTAGGGTTTTACGCAACCTCGCGGCCCGAACCTGGATAAACGAACCATGTGCTATCTGTTTGATACACTCTTCTCACGACCCCGCGCCCCGCTAACCACAGTAGGGATTCTTGTGATCCCATAGGTGTCGTTCCCACCGACATCTTTGGCGCGCCAGGTAGGGGGCGCAGTTGTGAGAATCGGCTTTAGCAGTTATCCCGACACTCCTTCATCTTTGTGACCCTTGGAGAAGAAAGGAGGCCAGAAGATCGGCACTCGAGCGATTGCAAACAAAAGCTAAGTTGCACTGAACCCTTATTTGTTCTATCCTTCTTATATGAGGTTATTCCCCCCCGGAGATGTCACACCTTTGTATGAGAAACCTGCACGCCAGGGGGCTCTCCCACGATCGGCAACGCCCTTGCCCTGTTTCGAGTCCGCTCAACAGCTCAAGCTGCTGCACTGAGAATGGCAGAGTAGCCTTCCGCGATCAACAACGCTCTCGATTCTGACTCGAGTCAAGCTCGACAGTTCGAGCGTCCGCGTTCAGAACGAAAAGGTGGCTCGTCCGGCAGCACGCGTACCCAGCAGGCCCATGGGGATCCGTCCCCAAAACGCCGCTAGGGGCTTCCGCGGCGGCGAGCCTACCCAATCGACGTAGGGCGCGCATACAAAGAGGAATTGAACGGGGAAATAACGTGCATGAAATTAAGAGTACTGCAAAGTTATATTACATCACATCATTGCTGCGGTTCTAACTAAAGATGAAATTTTTCTTGGTCGTGAACCTGCAGCGGTGGTGAAGAACGGGATGCCTAATCCCGGTGCTGGCCTTCCACCCTCTTGATTTCGTCGATGCTGCTGATGACGGGCTTGATGCGCTCCTTGAGCACCGTGAGGACAGTACCATCCGACAAGCTATCCATCGCGGCATCGAAGTCGAGGTCGGGATTCCAGTACGCCATCTTGGTGAGGACCTTGGTCATGACCCCCCGGCAAAGTCGCCGGGCTTCCCCGGCCAACGTGGCCGCTCGATTGGAGTGAAGATAAGCCAAGGCTCCAAGGACGCCCTCGAAGAACTGGGTCAGCTTGGTGTTGACGGTCTCGCTGCGCTCAGGGGCGTACCTCACGTTTGGCATCCCCATGGTGGCCAACAGCGAGGTGACCCTGCCGGCGACGTCCTCCAGACGGCTGATCCATCTGTTCTCGCCCGCCACATATTACTGGTGGGAGGCGGCCTTGTTCGCCCGCAGCTACTTCTCCCCCTCCAGACTCCTGGTCAAGGTCTCCTCCCGAGCCCTGCTCTCCGACAACATCTTCTTGAGATCCTCCAGCTTCAGCTTGAGATCTCTGACGGAGTTTTGTGCTTCGGAGAGCTCCCCAGTCCTGCTGATGACCGCTCCTTGTGCCTCCGCCAAGGCGCTGTTGAGCGTGCTCTTCTCGTTGGACAGCTTGAGGGCCTGCTCCTTCAGCTCATCCCGCTCCACCTCCAACTCCCTTACTTTTCCGGCATGGGCCAGAGCCTGGGCATCGAGTGCCTCCTTGTGCCTCTGCTCCAGCTCACGAGTCCGCCACGTGACAAGGGCCTCGAGCTCCTCATCCTTGCCACGGAGCGCTGCGGCAAGCTTCACCTCACGCGCGGTGAGGTCCTCTTCCTGGGAATCCAGTGCGGCTTGATGCCGGTTCCGGACAGCCTCGACCGCGGCAGCCAAGTTCGCCGCCTTTTCCTGGGCCTTCTCGATGTCAGCCATCTTCATGGTGAGCTCGACATTGCGCTTGGCCAATTCCTCCTGAAAGGCCCTCTGCTCCTCGCGAGTCTGGTGGAACCAGGTCTGCGTCTCAGCAACGCGCGCCTTGAAATCCACCTCCGCCTGGTCCACCGTTGCTATCCTGGACTTAACCTTGTCCAGACGGACACGGTAGAGCGCCTGGAGTTTTCGGAAGTTGGCCCCCATAGCGCGGAAAAGCTGCTCTTCTGGAGAACCATCACCGCCAACGCCCGGCTCATCGACAACCTCGAGCCCGGTGGCGGCAAGCACCTCGCCGTCAAAGACTTCCCCTTCGGCGGGTGCTCGGGAACTTGACGCCCCTGGGAGATGGACGAAAAGATCGTCGCCCACCTTCAGATATCTGCCAGGGCCCGAGGTTGAGGAGGAGGGAGGCTGATCATCAACCACCTCTTCCTCGGCAGTGGCCTTGCCGGCTTCCCCGGCAGGCCCACCGTTGGCGCCCTCGGCAGAAGCCTCGCCGGTCGCCTTGGCGGCCCCCGCAGCGGTGTCCTCGGCAGCATCCTCGGCGGCCTCATCAGCGGAGACCTCGTCAGCATCCCTGGCGGCCTCCTCGGCAGCAATCCTGTCGGCCTCCACCGCGGCCTCCTTAGCAATATTCCCAACAACAGTATCCACGTCCTCCATACCTATTGAAGAAGGGCCTGGGTAGTAATGGGAGCATTGAAGCCAAGAAAAAGAATAAGGGAAAAACAGAGACGGAGGACAGGCGACTCACCAGTGCCAGGCTGTGAAGCAGAAGTCCCCTCCCCGCCAGCATTCGGCGCCGTGGCAGAGTCACCAGCGCCCAAGTTCCCCTCTTCCTCCATGGGTGTGGGCTCCGTGCTTGATGCCCTTGCCGGGGACGCCCCTCGCGGCGGTGTAGTCGATGGGGGTAGCCCTCTACGGCTCCTCCTGCTGCCGCTCCCCTCCTGCAAACCCGACAAGGTCAACACCATAGCATCAAACGCCTACCACGTGTCGATAAGAGGAGGGTGACGAACTTACGCTGGGGGCTGTGCTGGGGGCTGCTGTCCGGGCTGCTCAGCACCACCAGTGGCGACTTTGAAGCACTGGCCGGGGGCTGGCCGCCCGCCAAGGCCTTGGCCCTCTTCACCCTCTGGGCCAATGTCTCTGCATCCCTGTAAAAGCAAAAACGGATCAAGATAAGTGGCTTAATTCAGGGGAATGGAAATGGCAGTAAGGGACAGTACTTACTCATCACCCATCTCCTCTTCCTCCACCACTTTCCTTTTCCTCTTCGGGTTGAGAGGCCTGAGATCAAAAGCGACCTCCGCGTCAACATCCGAGTCGACATCTGCCAGAGGAGGCGAAGACGGCGGGGTTTGTGCGCGCCCAGATGAGGAAGGGGCTGTTGTCTTCTTCTTCTCAGTGGCCTTCGTCAGCCTCTTGGCTGCCGTGGCCCTCGTGTGACGCCCAGACCCCTCCAGGGTCAATTGAGGCCGCGTAGCCCTGCCGGGCCGGACCGGCTCGCCGGAGCCAGCCCGCCGCAGGACTCGCCCTCTTCCCCTGGTTGGCGTCGAGCTCGCCGCCACGTCCTCCTCCTCCTCCGACTCGTCGGCCGCGTCTTCGACAAGCGGAGCTCCAGTGTCGGCGCTGCTGACCTCCTCGGTGGCCGCCGCCCACCGGTTGAGCTCCTCTTCCTCCGCAGCCGTTGCGGCCTTGTCCTCCACACCCCCGGCGCTGCCGGCCTCCATGGCAAGCTGTGCCTCCCTTGCCCTAGTGGCGATGTAGTCCAGCTCTGCCTGGGTGGTGTCCATGACAAGCCACCGCTCGGCGTCAGCATTGACATACACCTCGATCAGGGTGTCAAAGAATTGCTGCACATCAGCATCCTTCGGCTCCTTCCAGCTCGGGACAGGGCCGTGCGCGTTACAGTCCAGCATCATAGCGATGATCTCGGACCGACGTGAATTATTGCACAACGGGACCACCCCCGCTGGCAACTTGAAAAACGGCCCCTTGATGGCCTTGCCGACCTTTGCAGCAGCCCTCGCGGCCTTGCCGGTCCGTTCGACCTCGCCGCCGCGACCCACATCAAGCTGGAAAAGCCGCTGGTAGAAGTGGGCATGTGCCATCACTGTGAAGTTGTGATCGAGGCCGGGGCGGAGTCACATAATGTCAGCCGGATTCGTAAAGAGCCAAGCTGGCCTCCCCTTTTTGTGCAACAGGGCGATCCGGCGGCGAATGAAGTCCGCCCCGATCATCTCAAGGGTGAGTCCGGCCCGGGTGAGCTGGAGAATCCTAGTAGTGGCAACAGTGAGCCTCCCGTCGGTGGCGTCGACATCGCTCTAATCGCTGCCACGGACCGGCGGCACTCAGCGGACCTTGCAGAATTCCGGCGGGTCCTCATCCTCAATCCAGCACCACCGGCCACGCCATTCCTCCCACCTCTCCTTCACGGCACCGTCCGGGTACGCCCCCTTGGATCTTGGGATCTAGGTGACGCAACCAGAGACGGCACCTCCTGGCTGGATCCGAGGGAAGAAATAATGGCGGAAGAGTGCCGTGTTGGGTTGCACCCCGGCAAAGCCTTCGCAAAGATGCACGAAGAAAGCCATGCACGCCACCGCATTCAGAGTAAAATCCAAGAGGCGAAAGCCGAAGGTGTGCATAATGTCGCAGAAGAAATCGGAGAAAGGGGGGCATAACCCGCAAGAAAGATAATCGACGAAAAAGGGATACTGATTTGGAGCAGGATCGGCGCAAGCAGCAGGAATGACGCGCGTCACCGGGTGTCCCGAATTCTCCCCCCGTCTTCGCTCCCCATAGGGGCCTGAAGGAGGCCCGGAGCTCATGAACATCAACCGTTAAGGGGAAGAAAAAGGCGGACTTCATCCGGTCCCCCGACAACGCGCTCTCCGGCAGCTCTTCAGTCCCAGCACCCTTAGCCACCCCCTTGCCCTTGACGGATTTGGGCGCCATGGCGGCCAAGAAGTTTAGAGGGCTGAGGAAGGGGGATGGCTAAGCAACGACGGCGGGCGACGGAGGAAGCTTAGGAAGGAAGGAAGAGAAGAAACGGAGGCTCTAAGATTGGAAAAGGCACGAGGAAAGAGGAGAAAGTGAGCAGCGCGCCCGCGGTTATTCCTTTTTTATGGGGGAAAACACGGGCCGCCTCGTTTCACATTAACTGTGGTGTGACGCATGCCCGCGGGAACCAACCCCACGCATGCTGCCCACGTCACACGCACCTCCCCATGCTGCGCCACGCGCAGGAGTCGTGGGAAGCGCAGCGCACGAAGAACCTTACCGCGGTAAAAACCGCCCCACCTGCCCGCGCACCGTTTTTGGGCCTAGCCCAACAACGCGTTGCACTTTTTGTACCCCTATAACTGTGCACGGGTAGTCTGAGCCACGGGCACCACCACACCAAGCAAGGCAAGGGAGGTGAGCCAGGGTAAGACCGAAGCTTAAGAGAACTAGAACAACGCCAAGGCCAAGACCACGAAGAGCAAAGGGGATGAAGCGGACTCCCCCGGCAAGATCCTTGCCGGGAGACAGTTCTAGCAGCCCCGGCAAGACCCTTGCCGCGGCGACTCGTCCCACGCCTACGGAGCAAATCACCCTTGAGTCCACTGCCCCCAAAGGGCAAGGATTCGGGAGACATCCCCGTGGCGGCATGCAGATCTTTATGAAGACATTCAAGATCAGATACGCACTAAGGAGACGACAACCCTTGGCGGGATCCCAGCCAAGGAAGACCACAAGGCCCCTGGCAAGTGCCTTGCCGGGGATGACAGCAGGCGCCTCGGCAAAACCCTTGCCGGGGCCCCGGCAAGGCCCTTGCCAAGGACATCCGCAGGACCACCACCAAGCCTGCGCCGACTAAACCTCCACCGCCGTTCGCATGCAGCTGCCGACCCAACCAGCTGGGCAGGCACCTGCGTGGCGGCATGCAGATCTTTGTGAAGACCCACCATTGCGCCACCTCAGCTGCCTGCCTACCTACATGGCATCTCAGGCATCGCTGGCCAGGGCGCGTGTCGATACAAGAAGGAGCGACGACGGACGAGACAGATCTCTCCCCCGTCCCCGATAAAGCAAGGACACATAGGCAAGACACATTAAATGTGCCTTGTCATGTAATGCGCGGGATAACCTCGCATCACTGTACCCTTTCCACCTCCTGTGTGCCACTGTGGCAACCCCTTTTTCTATAAAAGGAGGCCCGAGGCGACCAGAGGAAGGATTCGGCTTTTTGGAGCTCCTCACGCCCCATAACTAGCTCAAGAACACAAATATACAATCCACCAAAGCAGGAGTAGGGTTTTACGCATCCTCACGGCCCGAACCTAGATAAACGAACCGTGTGCTATCTGTTTGATCTGCTCTTCTCACGACCCCGTGCCCCGCTAACCACAGTAGGGATTCTTGTGATCCCATAGGTGTCGTTCCCACCGACAAATATGATGCATGAACATGACATGTGCAAATGGTAGTGTTTGGGCTAATGCAAGATGCTACCAAATCGGTTGAAGCCCATTTGCATCAAAGATTCAAATGCAAACTCAAAATGAAGCATTTAAAATGCCCATATTATGTTTTCACTTATACAGGCATGTATAAGTTGGTTTTTCATGCATGGATCTGGCATAAATGGATTCCTTGCATTTTTCTGATAATTTTTCATATATAAATTATTTCATTCTGAGCTACGGTTGAATTTCTATGAATTTTAGAAGTTTATATCATTTTCTGGATTTTCCTAATTATTCTAATTTAAACTAAATCCAGAAATGACTTATTGCGTCAGCATGACGTCGGTGTGATGTCAGCAAGTCAACAGGGGTGGTCCAGGTCAAACCTGACCAGTGGGACCCACTGGTCAGTGACTAACTAAACTAACCTAGTTTAATTAGCACTAACCTATGTTAAACTAATTAGTTTTAAACCTAAACTAGACTAATTAACCGGGCGGGGCCCGCATGTCATAGACCCGGGGGAGGTCAAATCCCCTGGTCAACCGGGCAAACCTGCCGGCGGCTCGATGCCGGCGAGGCCAGACGCGGCGGTGCGCTGTGGGTTTTGCCTACCAGACGCCATTTGGCGCGCGGAGCGCAGCTACGGGATGCGGACGCTCGTTCGCATCTAACCGTGGTGGTGGCGCAACCGGGGAGTGGCCGGAGTGGCACCGGCAATGACAAGTGCGGCGGCCAGAGTTCGGGTATGCTCGGGTTGGAGCTAGGGGGCATGTGGGGAGGAGCTGATGGTGGCTACATGCTCCTGGGGAGGTGAGGAGAATGACGACGCATGCGGGAGCGGCTGGTTCGGGCTCTGGCCACGGTGGTGCCATGGCTGGCGGCACGGAGCTCTCGACTCCGGTGGCAGAGGTGGCTAGAGGAGAGGAACGAGCTCGGGGAGGAGGGGAAAAGGCGACGGAGCTCACAGAGAGGCTAACGGAGGACTCGACAGGCGAGGGGACGGCCGGGGGGCAGCAAATCGACGACGAGGATCTCCGGGAACTGAGGGTTGAAGAAGACGTCGGGGACGGTGTTGCAGGGCCTCCGGTGAAGCCTGGCTCGAAGTGGAGGTTGAGGGAGACACAACGGAGCTTCTGGACCTGGCGGCAGGGCGAGGGAGAGCTGGTGGCCACGGAGGTGCTCGTCGGCGTTCTCGGGCGGTCGTGGCGATCGCGGGAGAGAGAGACATAGGAGGAGACAGGGACGAGTGAGAGTGAGAGGGGGTCGGGGAGGCTGCGTGGCATCATCCAAAGAGGCCAGGGCGAAGCGGCAAGCAGGAGGTGGCCGGGCGTGCGTCGGCCACGTGCTTGGCGTCCTCCTGGCGCGGTGGAGACGACGACTGGCTGGGCCGGCTAGCTGGGCTGCACAGTGCCAGGCCTGGTAAGTGGCCCAGGTAGTTTTCCCCTTTTTTGTTTTCTTTTCTATTTCTGACATTTGTTTTTGACTTAAAATAAATACTAGCACAATTCTAAAAATGTTGGGATTCCTTGTGACCACTAGTTATAATATACCAGAGGCCCTCACCAATTTCCAACATTTTTGGAGCCTTTAAAATATTTATATTATTTTAAACAGCTCCAATTCAAATACATATGGGTTCATTCAAAAATCCAAAATGTTTAGCAAAAATGTGCATCACCTCTGGTTGTTGTTTGCAACATTTTCCAAAGACCATGAACATTTTTGAAGAGCATTTTGGGTTTATTGAAATTCCATTTTTTAACTTGAACCTATTTGAATTTGCTTTGGTGCTAGGGTTTGAAACATTCCCCATTTCAAATTCATTTGAAACTTAAAAATGATGGACACAACAAGCCTAGGTCATACCAGAACTAAGGATGTGACACAGCCGGCCTCTCTAGGCGCGCCAAGGGGGGAGGAATCCTCCTCCTAGTAGGAGTAGGATTACCCCTTTCCTAGTCCTACTAGGAGGGGGAAGGATGGAGAAGGAAAGAGGGGGCGCAGCCCCTCCCCTAGTCCAATTCGGACTAGGTCCATGGGGGACGCGGAGCCAGCCCTCGTGGCTTCTCCTCCTTTTCCTTTAAAGCCACTAAGGCCCATATGTACTCCCGTATTCCCGTAACTCCCCTGGTACTCCGAAAAATACCCAGATCACTCGGAACCTTTTTGATGTCCGAATATAGCCTTCCAATATATCGATCTTTATGGATCGATCATTTCGAGACTCCTCGTCATGTCCGTGATCTCATCCGGGACTCCGAACAACCTTCGGTACATAAAATCAACATAAACTCTTAATACCAATCGTCACCGAACGTTAACCGTTGCGGACCCTACGGGTTCGAGAAACTAGGTAGACATGACCGAGGCATGTCTCCGGTGATAACCATAGCGGAACCTGGATGCTCATGTTCGCTCCTACATATTCTACGAAGATCTTATCGGTCAAACCGCATACGGTATACGTTGTTCCCTTTGCCATCGGTATGTTACTTGCCCATGATTCGATCATCGGTATCTCAATACCTAGTTCATCTTGTTACAGCAAGTCTCTTTACTCGTTCCATAATGCTACATCTCGTAACTAACTCATTAGCTACATTGCTTGCAAGGCTTATAGTGATGTACATTACTGAGAGGGCCCAGAGATACCTCTCCGATAATCGGAGTGACAAATCCTAATCTTGATCCATGCCAACTCAACAAACACCATGGAGACCTGTAGAGCACCTTTATAATCACCCAGTTACATGTGACGTTTGGTAGCACACAAAGTGTTCCTCCGGTATTCGGGAGTTGCATGATCGCATAGTCATAGGAACATGTATAGTTATGAGAAAGCAATAGCAAACAAACTAAACGATCATCGTGCTAAGCTAACGGATGGGTCAAGTTGATCACATCATTCTCTAATGATGTGTCCTGTTAATAAAATGACAACTCATGTATATGGTTAGGAAACATAATCCACCATTGATTCAAGGGCTAGTCAGTATAGGCAAACTAGTGACACTCTGTTTGTCTATGTATTCACACATGTACTAAGTTTCCGGTTAATACAATTCTAGCATGAATAATAAACATTTATCATGATATAAGGAAATATAAATAACAACTTTATTATTGCCTCTAGGGCATATTTCCTTCAGTCTCCCACTTGCATTAGAGTCAATAATCTAGTTCACATCGTCATGTGATTTAACACCAATAGTTCACATCTTTATGTGATTAGTTCACATCTCCATGTGACTAACACCCAAAGGGTTTACTAGAGTCAATAATCTAGTTCACATCGCTATGTGATTAACACCCAAAGAGTGATCATGTTTTGCTTGTGAGAGAAATTTCGTCAACGGGTCTGCCACATTCGGAGCCATGTGTATTTTGCAAATTTTCTATGTCTACAATGCTTTGCACGGAGGTACTCTAGATAATTGCTCCCACTTTCAATATGTATCTAGATCGAGACTTAGAGTCATCCAGATCGGTGTCAAAGCTTGCATCGTCGTAACTCTTTACGACGAACTCTTTGTCACCTCCATAATGGAGAAACATTTCCTTATTCCACTAAGGATATTTTTAACCGCTGTCCAGTGATCCACTCCTGGATCACTATTGTACCCTCTTGCCAAACTTATGGTGAGGTACATAATAGGTCTGGTACACAGCATAGCATACTTTGTAGAACCTATGACTGAGGCATAGGGAATGACTTTTCATTCTCTTTCTATTTTCTGCCGTGGTCGGGTTTTGAGTCTTTACTCAACTTCACACCTTGCAACACAGGCAAGAACTCCTTTGGCTGTTCCATTTTGAACTACTTCAAAATCTTGTCAAGGTATATACTCATTGAAAATATATCAAGCGTCTTGTTCTATCTCTATAGATCTTGATGCTCAATATGCAAGTAGCTTCACCGAGGTCTTTCTTTGAAAAACTCCTTTCAAGCACTCCTTTATGCTTTCCAAAAAATTCTACATTATTTCCGATCAACAATATGTCATTCACATATACTTATCAGAAATGCTGTAGTGCTCCCACTCACTTTCTTGTAGATACAGGCTTCTCCAAAAGTCTGTATAAAACCAAATGCTTTGATCACACTATCAAAATGTTTATTCCAACTCCGAGAGGCTTGCACCAGTCCATAAATGGATCGCTGGAGCTTGCTCACTTTGTTAGCACCTTTAGGATTGACAAAACCTTCTGGTTGCATCATATACAACTCTTCTTTAAGAAATCCATTAAGGAATGCAGTTTTGACATCCATTTGCTAGATTTCATAAAATGCGGCAACTGCTAACATGATTCGGACAGACTTTTAAGCATTGATACGAGTGATAAAATCTCATCGTAGTCAACACCTTGATCCTGTCAAAAACATTTTGCGACAATTCAAGCTTTGTAGATAGTAACACTACTATTAGTGTCCGTCTTCCTCTTGAAGATCCATTTATTCTCAATGACTCACCGATCATTGGGCAAGTCAATCAAAGTCCATACTTTGTTCTCATACATGGATCCTGTCGGTGTCAAAACCAGCGGATCTCGGGTAGGGGGTCCCGAACTGTGCGTCTAGGCCGGATGGTAACAGGAGGTAGGGGACACGATGTTTTACCCAGGTTTGGGCCCTCTTGGTGGAGGTAAAACCCTACGTCCTTCTTGATTAATATTGATGATATGGGTAGTACAAGAGTAGATCTACCACGAGATCAGAGAGGCTAAACCCTAGAAGCTAGCCTATGGTATGATTGTATGTTATGGTTGTTGTCCTACGGACTAAAACCCTTCGGTTTATATAGACACCGGAGAGGGTTAGGGTTACACAAGGTCGGTTACAAAGGAGGAGATATCCATATCCATATTGCCTAGCTTGCCTTCCACGCCAAGTAGAGTCCCATCCGGACACGAGATGAAGTCTTCAATCTTGTATCATCATAGTCTAACAGTCCGGCCAATGGAGATAGTCCGGCTGTCCGGATACCCCCTAATCTAGGACTCCCTCAGTAGCCTCTGAACCAGGCTTCAATGACGATGAGTCCGGTGTGCAGTATTGTCTTCGGCATTGCAAGGCGGGTTCCTTCTCCGAATACATCACAGAAGAATTTGAATACGAGGATAGTGTCCAACCCTGCAAAATAAGTTCCACATTCCACCGTAGAGAGAATTATATTTTCGTAGATCTAATTTGCTGGCTTGTTTTGGCAGCCTGACGTTACGTCATGGCCCGGTGATTATTCGAACCGTTTCTTTTAACCAGCCCCGCACATAACGCGAGGCAGTTTTTCGACACATCTTATCAAAGCAGAGATCGTGTCCCCTTATTACGGGATTCTCATCAATACAGGCGTGGGTAACCCAATCGCGCCATCAATTGCGGTGCTTGGGGGATAAGAGAGTTTTACCAGGCAAGTGGGGACGCTTAGTTTCGTCCGCCCATATAAAGGGATAAGGATTCACCTTTCTGTCCATGCCTTCTTCCTCCCTTACCCATCCATTTTCACACACTCGAGCTCTAGCGCCCAAGTCCACACTTCCCACCTCGACCTTCTCCAATCATGTCCGGAGCAGGAGGCAAGTGGATGGTCTCCTCCGCCATAGAGGGAGACATCAAGAAACTGAGGAGAGCCGAATACCTGCCCGACGACATCGCGCACCGGCTCCCAGATGAGGGGCAGCTCATCCCCACCCCCAGGCCCCATGAGAGGGTAGTATTCCTCACCCATTTCCTTCGCAGACTGGGGTTCCCTCTCCATCCCTTCGTCCGGGGCTCATGTTTTATTACGGCCTGGATTTCCACGATCTGGCCCCGAACTTCATCCTCAACATCTTGGCGTTTATCGTCGTGTGCGAGGCCTTCCTCCGCATCAAGCCCCACTTCGGCTTATGGCTGAAGACCTTCATTGTCAAGCCAAAGGTGGTGGGCGGCCGCCAGGCGGAGTGTGGAGGCGCCATGGTGGGCAAGATGCCCAACGTAACATGGCTCGAGGGCTCCTTTGTGGAAACCATAAAGGGGTGGCAATCGGGGTGGTTCTATATCACCGAGCCGCGCGACCCTGCATGGGCAGCAGCCCCCGAGTTTCGATCTGGCATCCCCACGCGGCTCACCTCCTAGAAAGAGAAGGGCCTGTCCTGGGGTAGTTCGAAAGAGCTGCCCGTACTTCAAACATGTATTAAAAACATGGTGGACAAGAAGCTCAAGCTTGTCAACATAGTCCAAGTTATGCTCAACCGCCGGATACGCCTGTGCCAACAACGGGAGTTCAACTTGTGGGAGTTCAATACGGCGCAGCACCGAACTCTGAACATGCTCTTCGACACGACTCATGAAGACGCCTGGAGGGTGCTGTTCAAAAGTGCCGAGGTCCCCCCCTATTACTGAGGATCGCAGATTCAGCGGGAAGCGCCAAGCCAGTGCGGTAAGCTGTTTTACCTTTCACAGGATAATTATTTTTTATATAGGCTGACTCTATGCGGGATCTAAACTACCGTACCTTTGACAAGACTGGCTGAAGATGGCCGGACAGATCCACTATCCCGCTCCTTTGCCCAAAGGCCCCGCAGACGCTCTTCTGGCAAAGATGTTGACTCCGGCCCCTTATACGGTGCCGGAGAAGACCAAGAAGGCCAAGGGAACCCGAAAGAGTTCCCGACGCCAGGCATCGTCGGACTCACCGTCTGATGACTCTGCAGTGCACTCTTCCCCTGAAGACGAGGAAGAGGAAGAAGAAGATGCTCCCCACCGACTGAGGGAGACAAGAAAAGGAAGGCCGCCCCAACTAGGGAGGCCGGAGGGTCCAAGAAGGGAAGGACTCTCCTTCCGGACAGTTCCACCACCGCCGATGAAGCCAAAGACGAGTGGTTGCCCAGGGTCAAGCCCCCGGGGAGATCGTAAGTATTCAGATACCAGAGTAACTCCTAGGATTCCTTTGTCGCACTACTTTCCCTAACTCCGAACGCAATTATGCAGGCCGCCACGAGCCAGTATCGATGTATCATCGGACGACTCCTTGGGCTTGTCGGACATGGATAGCGATCCAGTCCCGACCACCACCTCCCCTCATCCTGCCGACGATGCCGAGGTATTGTCTCAAGAGGCATTAGATCGAGGGGAGACAATCCTGGAGGCGCCTCAAGGCAACCTTTCGAACTCCGGGAGCCGCGGGGACGGGGCCCCCGAGAGCTTCGAGTTCGGCCCTCAGCCGAACACCGTGCCGGACCCTCTAGCGGTTCCGGGCTCGGGCAGGCGGCCTCCTTCTAAGAGGGGCAAGATGCCTGTGCCGGTGACCTCTGTCCATCCAGAGGCGCCGGACAATCTGCTGGAAGCGCTTCGCAGCGCTTCCATCGACGAGGAGCTTCGCACTATCATGAGTGCGGTGATCCAGAAGGTTCAGTCCGCCAAGAGAGGATTGACTGAAGCCTGTGCCGGCCTTCTAACAGGCTTCGAGGTAAGTGTTTTAAAATGTAGTAGAAATATTACCGCATAGACAGTAGCCCCTGATACTTTGTTCGGTGCTCACAAAGAAAAGCCGAACAGAGGATCAAATAATATCGCAGGAGTCTAATATAAGTATGTCAATATGCATATGCAGGCTTCACTGCTGGAGTCCGCCGCACTAACTGCGGAGGTCGCCGTACTGAAGCAGGACCTCGAGGAGTCCAATAAAGAGCTCGGCCTTGCCAAGAGGCAGCTCGAGGAGAACAAGGGTAAGTAATACCCCGTCTATAGATATGTATGTTGGGGATCGTAGCAGAAATTTAAAATTTTCTACGCATCACCAAGATCAATCTATGGAGTAATCCAGCAACGAGGGGAAGGGGAGTGCATCTACATACCCTTGTAGATCGCTAAGCGGAAGCATTGTAAGAACGCGGATGAAGGAGTCGTACTCGCAGCGATTTAGATTGCGGTTGATTCCGATCTAAGCGCCGAACAACGGCGCCTCCGTGTTCAACACACGTGCAGCCCGGTGACGTCTGCCACGCCTTGATCCAGCAAGGGGAGAAGGAGAGGTTGGGGAAGACTCCATCCAGCAGCAGCACGACGGCGTGGTGGAGCGTGGCAATCCTGCAGGGCTTCGCCAAGCACCGCGGGAGAGGAGGAGGACTTGGGAGAGGGGGAGGGCTGCGCCAGAACTTGGGTGCGGCTGCCCTCCCACCCCCCACATATATATAGGGGCAAGGGAGAGGGGGCCCGGCCCCCTCAGATCCAATCTGAGGAGGGGCGGCGGCCAGGGGGGTTGCCTTGGCCCCCAAGGCAAGGGGGGCACCCCCTTTAGGGTTCCCCAAACCCTAGGCGCATGGGCCCTAGGGGGGAGGCGCCCATCCCACTAAGGGGCTGGTCCCTCTCCACACACATCCCATAGGGCCCTCCGGGGCAGGTGGACCCTCCCGGTGGACCCCCGGAACCCCTTCGGTGGTCCCATACAATACTGATAACCCCCGAATTATTCCGGTGACCGTATGATGACTTCCCATATATAAATCTTTACCTCCAGACCATTCCGGAACTCCTCGTGACGTCCGGGATCTCATCTGAGACTCCTAACAACTTTCGGTAACCACATACATCTATTTCCTATAACCCTAGCATCATCGAACCTTAAGTGTGTAGACCCTACGGGCTCGGAAGTCATGAAGACATGGCCGAGACAACTCTCCGGTCAATAACCAACAGCGGGATCTGGATACCCATGTTGGCTCCCACATGCTCCACGATGATCTCATCGGATGAACCACAATGTCAAGGATTCAATCAATCTCGTATACAATTCCCTTTGTCTATCGGTACGATACTTGCCCGAGATTCGATCGTCAGTATCCCGATACCTTGTTCAATCTCGTTACCGGCAAGTCTCTTTACTCTTTCCGTAACACATCATCCCGTGATCAACTCCTAGGTCACATTGTGCACATTATGATGATGTCCTACCGAGTGGGCCCAGAGATACCTCTCCGTTACATGGAGTGACAAATCCCAGTCTCGATTCGTGCCAACCCAACAGACACTTTCGGAGATACCCGTAGTGCACCTTTATAGCCACCCAGTTACGTTGTGACGTTTGGCAGACCCAAAGCACTCCTACGGTATCCGGGAGTTGCACAATCTCATGGTCTAAGGAAATGATACTTGACATTAGAAAAGCTTTAGCATACGAACTACACGATCTTGTGCTAGGCTTAGGATTGGGTCTTGTCCATCACATCATTCTCCTAATGATGTGATCCCGTTATCAACGACATCCAATGTCCATGGTCAGGAAACCGTAACCATCTATTGATCAACGAGCTAGTCAACTAGAGGCTTACTAGGGACATGGTGTTGTCTATGTATCCGCACATGTATCTGAGTTTCCTATCAATACAATTCTAGCATGGATAATAAACGATTATCATGAACAAGGAAATATAATAATAACACTCACAGGTCTCCCACTTGTCTAGAGTCAGTAATCTAGTTCACATCGCCATGTGATTAACACTCACAGGTCACATCGCCATGTGACAACATCCAAAGAGTTTACTAGACTCAATAATCTAGTTCACATCACTATGTGATTAACACTCAATGAGTTCTGGGTTTGATCATGTTATGCTTGTGAGAGAGGTTGTAGTCAACGGGTCTGCAATATTCAGATCCCTATGTATTTCGCAAAACTTTATGTCATATCGTAGATGCTGCTACCACGTTCCACTTGGATCTATTCCAAATTGTTGCTCCATTATACGTATCCGGTATCTCTACTCAGAGCTATCCGAATAGGTGTTAAGCTTGCATCGACGTAACTCTTTACGTCAAACTCTTTATCACCTCCATAACCGAGAAACATTTCCTTATTCCTCTAAGGAAATTTTGACCGCTATCTGGTGATCCACTCCTAGATCACCTTTGTACCCTCTTGCCAGACATGTGGCAAGGCACACATCTGGTGCGGTACTCAGCATGGCATACCGTATAGAGCCTATGACAAAAGCATAGGGGACGACCTTCGTCCTTCCTCTATCATCTGCCGTGGTCAATCTTTGAGTCTTACTCAACTTCATACCTTAAAACTCAGGTAAGAATCCCTTCTTTGACTGATCTATTTTGAACTCCTTCAAAAACATGTCAAGGTGTGCGTTCTTTGAAAGTATCATCAGGCGTCTTGATCTATCTCTATAGATCTTGATGCCCAATATGTAAGCAGCTTTATCCAGGTTTTCCTTTGAAAATCACTCTTCAAACAACCGTTTATGCTTTCCAGAAATTCTACATTATTTCGAATCAACAATATGTCATCCACATATACTTATCAGAAATGTTGTAGTGCTCCCACTCACTTTTTTGTAAATACAAGTTTCTAGCAAACATTGTATAAACCTAAAAGCTTTGATCACTCCATCAAAGCATATATTCCGACTCTGAGATGTGTTCTCTAGTCCATAGAAGGATTGCTGGAGCCCGCATACCTTTTAGCATCCTTAGGATCGACAAAAACTTTTATTGTATCGCATACAACTTTTTCTTAGGAAAACTGGTAAGAAAACTTGTTTTGACATCCATCTGTCAGATTTCATAATCAAAAAATACAGCTAATGCTAACATGATTCCGACGGACTTAAGCATCGCTGCGGGTGAGAAATTCTCATCGTAGTCAACTCCTTGAACTTGTGAAAAGACTCTTTCCCACAAGTCGAGCTTCATAGACGGTAACATTACCGCCCATGTCCGTCTTCTTCTTAAAGATTAATTTATCTCAATGGCTTGCCGATCATCGGGCAAGTCCACCAAAGTCCATACTTTGTTCTGATACATGGATCCTATCTCGAATTTCATGGCTTCTAACCATTTGTCGGAATACGGGCCCACCATCGCTTCTCCATAGCTCGTAGGTTCATTGTTGTCTAACAACATGATATCTAAGACAGGATTACCGTACCACTCAGGAGTAGTACATATCCTTGTCGACCTATGAGGTTCGATAGCAACTTGATCTGAAGCTTCATGATCACTATCATTAACTTCCTATTCAACAGACGTAGGTGCCACAGAAAACATCTTTCTATGTTGCATCACTCTCTGGTTGAAGTAAAGGTTCGACAACCTCATCAAGTTCTATGTTCCTCCCACTCAATTCTTTCGAGAGAAACTCCTTCTCGAGAAAGGACCCGTTCTTAGCGACAAACAATTTGCCCTCGGATCTGAGATAGAAGGTATACCCAACTGTCACCTTTGGGTATCCTATGAAGATGTGTTTGTCCGCTTTTGGGTTCGAGCTTCTCCGGCTGAAGCCTTAAGCATCGCAGCCCCAAACATTAAGAAACGACAATTTTGGTTTCTTGCCAAACCATATTCATACGACGTCGTCTCAACGGACTTAGATGGTGTCCTATCTAAAGTGAACGCAGCTTTCTCTAACGCATATCCTCAAAATGAAAACGATAGATCGGTAAGAGACATCATAGATCGCACCATATCTCATAAGGTTCGATTACGACGTCTGGACACACCATTACCCTGTGGTGTTCTAGGTGGCTTCAACTGTGAAACAATTCCACAATGTCTTAAGTGATTGCCAAACTCATAACTCAGAAATTCTCATCGATCAGATCGTAGGAATTTGATCTTCTTGTTATGATGGTTCTTAACTTCACTCTGAAACCGCTTGAACTTTTCAAATGTTTCAGACTTGTGCTTCATTAAGTAAAATATACCTATATCTACTCAAATCGTCAGTGAAGATGAGAAAATAGCGATATCCACCGCACGCTTCAATTCTCATTGGATCACACGCATCAGCATGTATGATTTCCAACAAGTCACTTGCCCGTTTCATTGTACCTGAAAACGGGGTCTTAGTCATCCTGCCCATGAGGCATGGCTCGCATGTGTCAAGCATTCAAAATCAAGTGACTCCAAACATCCATCGACACGGAGTTTCTTCATGCATCTTACGCCAATATGACCTAAGCGGCAGTGCCACAAGAAAGTGGTACTATCTACATCTTTTGGCGTGAACATGTGTATTACCACGACCGAGATTCACTGAACCATTCACATAGGGTGCATGACCATGAAAGGTATTATTCATGTAAACAGAATAACCATTATTCTCTAACTTAAATGAATAACCGTATTGCAATGAACATGATCTAATCATATTCATGCTCAACGTAGACACCTGATAACATTTATCTAGGTTCAATACTAATCCCGAAGGCAGATGGAGCGTGCGATGGTGATCTCATCAACTTTGGAAACACTTCCAACACACATCGTCACCTCGCCCTTAGCCAGTCTCCGTTTAGTCCGTAGCTTTTGCTTCAAGTCACCAATAATAGCAACTGAACCGGATATCCAATACCCAGGTGCTACCAGGAGTACTAGTGAGGTACACATTAATAACACGTATATACTTTGTTGAAGTTGCCAGCCTTCTTATCTACCATGCATTTGGGGTAATTCCGCTACCAGTGACCGTTCCCCTTACAATAGAAGCACTTAGTCTCGGGTTTGGGTTCAACCTTGGGTTCCTTCACTGGAGCGGCAACTGGTTTGCCATCCATGAAGTTTCCCTTCTAGCCCTTGCCCTTCTTGAAACCAGTGGTCTTGTTAAACCATCAACACTTGATGCTCCTTCTTGATTTCTACCTTTTGCGGTCTTAAGCACCGCGAACAGCTCCGGGATCAACTCCATCCCTTGCATGTCATAGTTCATCACGAAGATCTAGTAGCTTAGTGATAGTGGCTAGAGAACTCTATCAATCACTATCTTATCTGGAAGTTTAACTCCCACTTGATTTAAGTGATTGTAGCACCCAGACATTCTGAGCACATGCTCACTAGCTGAGCTATTCTCCTCCATCTTGTTGGCAAAAGAACTTGTCAGAGGTCTCATACCTCTCAACACGGGCATGAGCCTGAAATCCCAATTTCAGCTCTTGGAACATCTCATATGTCTTATGGCGTTCAAAACGTCATTGGAATCCCGATTCTAAGCCGTAAAGTATGGTGCACTAAACTATCAAGTAGTCATCAGGATGTGTCTGTCAGGTGTTCACAACATCCACAGACGACGTTGTAGGGGTTTGCACATCGAGCGGTGCATCAAAGACGTAAGCCTTCTGTGTAGCAGTGAGGACACTCCTCGGACTACGGACCCAGTCCGCATCATTGCTTACAATATCTTTCAACTTGGTCTTTCTCTAGGAACGTATTGAAACAGGGAGCTACAACGTGAGCTATTTATCTACAACATATTTGCAAAGACAATTTAGACTATGTTCATGATAATTAAGTTCATCTAATCAAATTATTTAATGAACTCCCACTCAGATAGACATCCCTCTAGTCATCTAAGTGAAACATGATCCGAGTCAACTAGGCCGTGTCCGATCATCACGTGAGACGGACTAGTCATCATCGGTGAACATCTTCATGTTGATCATCTTCTATACGACTCATGTTCGACCTTTCGGTCTTCCGTGTTCCGAGGCCATGTCTTGACATGCTAGGCTCGTCAAGTCAACCTAAGTGTATTGCGTGTGTAAATCTGGCTTACACCCGTTGTATTCGAACGTTAGAATCTATCACACCCGATCATCACGTGGTGCTTCGAAACAACGAACCTTCGCAACGGTGCACAGTTAGGGGGAACACTTTCTTGAAATTATTGCGAGGGATCATCTTATTTAAGCTACCATCGTTCTAAGCAAATAAGATGTAAAACATGATAAACATCACATGCAATCAAATAGTGACATGATATGGCCAATATCATTTTGCTCCTTTTGATCTCCATCTTCGGGGCGCCATGATCATCATCTCACCGGCATGACACCATGATCTCCATCATCATGATCTCCATCATCGTGTCTTCATGAAGTCGTCTCGTCAACTATTACTTCTACTACTATGGCTAACGGTTAGCAATAAAGTAAAGTAATTACATGACGTTTAAGTTGACACGCAGGTCATAAATAAATTAAGACAACTCCTATGGCTCCTGCCGGTTGTCATACTCATCGACATGCAAGTCGTGATTCCTATTACAAGAACATGATCAATCTCATACATCACATATATCATTCATCACATCCTTTTGGCCATATCACATCACAAGGCATATGCTGCAAAAACAAGTTAGACGTCCTCTAATTGTTGTTGCAAGTTTTTACGTGGCTGCTATAGGTTTCTAGCAAGAACATTTCTTACCTACGCCAAAACCACAACGTGATATGCCAATTTCTATTTACCCTTCATAAGGACCCTTTTCATCGAATCCGATCCGACTAAAGTGGGAGAGACAGACACCCGCTAGCCACCTTATGCAACTAGTGCATGTCAGTCGGTGGAACCTGTCTCACGTAAGAGTACGTGTAAGGTCGGTCCGGGCCGCTTCCTCGCACGTTGCCGCCGAATCAAGATAAGACTAGTAACGGCAAGTAAATTGACAAAATAGACTCCCACAACAACTTGTGTTCTACTCGTGCATAGAAACTACGCATAGACCTAGCTCATGATGCCACTGTTGGGGATCATAGCAGAAATTTAAAATTTTCTACGCATCACCAAGATCAATCTATGGAGTATCTAGCAACGAAGGGAAGGGGAGTGCATCTACATACCCTTGTAGATCGCTAAGCGGAAGCGTTGAAAGAACGCGGATGAGGTAGTCGTACTTGTGGCGATTCAGATCGCGGTCGATTCCGATCTAAGCGCCGAACAACGACTCCTCCGCGTTCAACACACATGCAGCCCGGTGATGTCTCCCAAACCTTGATCCAGCAAGGGGAGAAGGAGAGGTTGGGGAAGACTCCGTCCAGTAGCAACATGGCGGTGTGGTGATGGTGGAGGAGCGCGGGACTCCAGCAGGGCTTCGCCAAGCACTACGAGAGACGAGGAGGGAGAGAGGTAGGGCTGCGCCAAGAGGAAGATCAAATCATGTGTTGGGCAGCGCCCAATACGTCAAGTATATATAGGGGGAGGGGAGGGGCTGCGCCCCCTTCTAGGGTTCCCTTCCTAGGGGGGCGGCAGCCCTAGATGCCATCTAGGGTGGCGGCCAAAGGGGAGAGGGAGAGGGGGGCGCACCAGAGTGGGCCCTAGGGCCCATCTGCCCTAGGGTTTGCCCCCTCCCCTCTTGGAGGCGCCTTAGGCCTTGGTGGGACACGCCCCAGCCCACCTAGGGGCTGGTCCCTTCCCACTGTTGGCCCACGTCGGCCTCCAGGGCTGGTGGCCCCTCCCGGTGGACCCCCGGACCATTTCGGTGGTCCCGGTACATTACCGGTGATGCCCGGAACACTTCCGATGGCCAAATCCTCACTTCCTATATATCAATTTTTTACCTCCGGACCATTCCAGAACTCCTCGTCATGTCCGGGATCTCATCCGGGACTCCAAACAACATTCGGTAACTGCGTACGTACTTTCCCTATAACCCTAGCATCATCGAACCTTAAGTGTGTAGACCCTACGGGCTCGGGAATCATGCAGACATGACCGAGACGTCTCTCTGGTCAATAACCAACAGCGGGATCTGGATACCCATGTTGGCTCCCACATGTTCCATGATGATCTCATCGGATGAACCACGATGTCAAGGATTCAATCAATCCCGTATACAATTCCCTTTGTCTACCGGTATAGTACTTGCCCGAGATTCGATCGTCGGTATCCTGATACCTTGTTCAATCTCGTTACCGGCAAGTATCTTTACTCGTTCCGTAACACATCATCCCGTGATCAACTCCTTGGTCACATTGTGCACATTATGATGCTGTCCTACCGAGTGGGCCCAGAGATACCTCTCCGTCATACGGAGTGACAAATCCCAGTCTCGATTCGTGCTACCCCAACAGACACTTTCGGAGATACCCGTAGTGCACCGTTATAGCCACCCAGTTACGTTGTGACATTTGGTACACCCAAAGCATTCCTACGGCATCCGGGAGTTGCACAATCTCATGGTCTAAGGAAATGATACTTGAAATTAGAAAAGCTTTAGCATACGAACTACACGATCTTGTGCTAGGCGTAGGATTGGGTCTTGTCCATCACATCATTCTCCTAATGCTGTGATCCCGTTATCAACGACATCCAATGTCCATGGTCAGGAAACCGTAACCATCTATTGATCACCGAGCTAGTCAACTAGAGGCTTACTAGGGACATGGTGTTGTCTATGTATCCACACATGCATCTGAGTTTCCTATCAATACAATTCTAGCATGGATAATAACCGATTATCATGAACAAGGAAATATAATAATAACCAATTTATTATTGCCTCTAGGCATATTTCCAACTATGTATATATAAAAAAGGACGCGATTGCAAAATGACAGGATCATTGTATGTTTGCCAGGGGCCACGACCGAGGTGGCGACGCTGAAGCAAGCGCTGACCAAGGCCAAAGATACAGCGGCCAAGGAGCGCACCGAGCGAGAGAAGCACGAGGCTCGGGTGGGCGAGGTGCAGCAAGAGCTCCAGGCTCTTCTGGCGAAGCACGAGGCGTTGGAGCTTGACTCCAAGACGCGGGAGTCTGAGCTTGCCGTGGCCCTCGAGAGTGTAAAAAGTGCCAAGGCCGAAGCCCAAAAGGCCCTCCAAGAGATCGACGCGATGAAGAAGATAGCGGCGGGTAAGGCTTTCTATATGCAAAGCAAGCATGTAAAAGTAAATTACCGGTTACTTACCCGGATTCGGAGCTCTTCAGGAGCATTCGTAGATTTGCCCCGCAGTGTGTCCGATGCCGCACAATTTTACCAGGGCCGAGGACGGAAGCTCGACGGAGAAGGCTGTCTGGTTCAGGTATGCTGAGGCCGAACATCCGGTGCCAGTGAGCGACCAGCTGAAGCAGATGGTCGAGCTACATATGGCAGACGATCAGGCCATGAAGAGCTTTATAGTCCGCTGTGCCTGGCGACGCCCTTCCGAATAGGCTTCTTCGGCCTGGTGAGGCGTGGCTTGTGGATGCCTGCCCGCGGCTGTGAGGTCGTCAAAGCGATTCTGTCTGCCATTGAAGGGTGCACGCCGGGGCTTTCGCCCCTGTGAAATTGCAGTGGGTCAAGCTAGACGCCATGAAGATGATCAAGGAGGGGCCGCCAGAGGGCAAGGAGCACCACCACCCCGAGATGTACTATGAGGGTGTTCTGCCGGGTGCCCGTCTTATCGCGGAAGAGTGTTTGAAAGATGTAATATTTGAGTAAACTTGCTCGTTTTATCCTGTATTTATGAAAACTTTTTTCATATGCGCTATGCAACGCTTGTTTGAATTTAAAATATTACCTTCTGTTTGGCTGTTTATCCAATTTGAGAGATGGCTAGTCCTCGGCTTCTGCCCCCATGCCACGAGGGCTGGGGGGTTCGGGATATACCTGAGCACTCTTGTTCCCATATTTGGGTCCTTCGAGGGAGGTGCTCAGCACAATGAACAAGGCAACCAGACTAATAATGCTTTATCACTCTCACTTAGCCATAGAATTCTATAATTTTAAATTTCGGCGAAGCCCCTGGTATTCGGAAGGCCGAATTCGGGGCGCGATACACGCCTGTAAGCCGGACAGGGCAGGCCCCTCGCCCTAAGCGTCATAAGTCTTTAGGAACTCGAAAAAACCTGGCCGAACAGCGACCAGCCTCTCGCCTTATCATGACAGTCAGTTTTATCTTTCTCTACCGAGGTGCTAAGCCCGGCAGAACCGGGGCACAATCGCAGTAGTTCTCCTAGCACTACCTTAGCCGATAGAGCGGAACGTAAGGTACCAAAACATAGGAGCCGGGCAAACCCAACATTTGACCAAAGACATGATTCGGAGCTGATGCATATAATGCTATAAGTTTGGGGTGCCGCACTTGTGAAAGTGTTCGGACTTTTCACACCGCATTGTGGGGTACGTAAGCCCCTGGTGTATTGGTCGTACCAGAGTGTACAGTTGCAAGGCGTCATTAATGAACACACACACACACACATATATATATATATATATAACAAAAATGCAATAGTAGTCATAATGTCATCCATTGTTTTTTATAAAATTGCGTTAAAGTAGAGTGATACAGATAGTGCGATAAGCAAAGAGTAGGACTATGTCTCTTCCAAGGGCAAGCTGAGGAATGATATTAAATTGAATATTTCACTCATTACTATAATCAACCAGGGAATTCCGTGGTATAACGTAGCTGTCTGCCTCCTTGGTTGCTGCATCATGTGTTCGGCAATAGTGCTGCCAGACAGTGTTTCCAGAGATTAAGGTCCTGAAAGAAAAAGAAAAATAACCAAACGGGAAGCCCCTCGTGCGGTTTAGGCCGCGTTTTGGGGCGTGCCGCAGTTGTGCCCCCCTCCCCAGCTGTGCGCATGGTATTTTTAATGCGTAATTATGTACGCGTGGCACGAATATCGCCGTTGGGCTGGGATTGGTGTGGCCACCGTATTGCTACGCGAGCTCAGATCGCGCCAGGCGGTCTATTTGCCGATTGCCTCGAGCGCGCTTGAAGGTGTCCGGGCTTTGAAGCGCCGAACTGGTTGATTGCCTTGAGAGGCTGCTTTGCACTTCTGCTGCGAGGGCCGTGGTGTGCTCCTCTGTTCGGAGAGAGCGCTCTGTGTTTCCATTGACTGTAATAACTCCGCGAGGTCCTGGCATCTTGAGCTTGAGGTATGCATAATGCGGTAACGCATTGAATCTAGCGAATGCGGTTCGCCCGAGCAGCGCATGATAACCACTGCGGAACGGGACTATATCGAAGATTAACTCTTCGCTTCGGAAATTATCCGGTGATCCGAAGACCACTTCCAGTGTAACTGAGCCTGTGCAATGGGCCTCTACACCTGGAATGACGCCCTTAAAGGTCATTTTTGTGGGTTTGATCCTTGAGGGGTCTATACCCATTTTGCGCATTGTGTCCTGATAAAGCAGGTTCAGGCTGCTACCGCCGTCCATAAGGACACGAGTGAGGTGAAATCCGTCGATGATTGGTTCTAGGACCAGTGCGGCGAATCCGCCATGACGGATACTAGTGGGGTGGTCCCTGTGATCGAAGGTGATCGGACAGGAGGACCAAGGGTTGAACTTTGGGGAGACTGGCTCCAACGCATATACGTCCCTGAGCGCACGCTTCCGCTCCCTCTTGGGGATGTGGGTTGCGTATATCATGTTCACCGTCCGCACTTGTGGGGGAAACCTCTTCTGTCCTCCAGTGTGCGGCTGCCGGGGTTCCTCCTCGTCATCGCTATGCGGCCCCTTGTCCTTGTTTTCGGCAATTAACTTGCCGGCCTGCTTGAACACCCAACAATCCCTGTTGGTGTGAGTGGCTGGCTTGTCTGGGGTGCCGTGTATTTGACACGAGCGATCGAGTATACGGTCCAAGCTGGACGGACCCGGCGTACTTTTTTTGAATGGATTTTTCCGCTGACCAGGTTTAGAGCCTTTGAATCCGGCATTGACTGCCGTATCCTCAGTATTTTCGCTGTTAAAGCGGCGCTTCTGCTTGTTGCGACGTGACCTGCTATTGCCATCCTTGGTATCTGAGGTACCATGGTTCTTTGATATGTTATTACTGCGAGCCAGCCAGCTGTCTTCTCCCGCACAAAAGAGGGTCATGAGCGTCGTGAGAGCTGCCATAGATTTCGGCTTTTCTTGACCAAGGTGCCGGGCTAGCCACTTGTCTCGGATGTTGTTCTTGAAAGCCGCTAAGGCCTCCGCATCCAGACAGTCGACGATTTGATTTTTCTTTGTAAGGAACCGAGTCCAGAATTGCCTGGCCGACTCTTCTGGTTGCTGAATTATGTGGCTCAAATCATCGGCGTCTGGTGGTCGCACATAAGTGCCCTGAAAGTTGTCGAGGAATGCGGCTTCCGGATCGTCCCAACAGCTAATGGAGTCCGCTGGCAAGCTGTTAAGACAATGCCGCGCTGGTCCTTTGAGCTTTAGTGGGAGGTATTTGATGGCGTGTAAGTCATCGCCGCGGGCCATGTGGATGTGGAGGAGGAAGTCCTCAATCCATACTATGGGATCTATTGTGTCGTCGTATGATTCAATATTTACAGGTTTGAAACCTTCTGGGAATTGATGTTCCATTACTTCGTCTGTGAAGCATAAGGGGTGTGCGGCGCCTCTGTATTGGGCTATATTGCGACGCAGCTCGAATGGGTCTTGCCCGCTGTGTTCAGCCCGGCCGGATTTGCTTTTACTGTATCCGGCGTGACGTTTGTCGTATCGCAGTGTGGTGCGCCCTCATGATCCATAGATCGATCTTGAATGCTTTGCCTTGTCCTCCAATATGTCTCGCAGGTCTGGCGTATCTCCCCATGCCTTTTTATTTGAATGGCGTTGGGGTGGAGGCTGAGCTTTTGGCTGGAATCCCTCTCTATCACGGCCACGAGGTGGCCGATCAGCCATATCATACGCTTCTTCCTCCAGTCGGGGTAGTAACCTGCGCCTTGGGTAACTCTTGGATCGACGCTCGAGTTTATATTCCTCGGCCGCGAGGACTTTAGTCCATTTGTCAGCTAGCAAATCTTGATCATCTTGAAGCTGCTGCTGCTTTTTCTTCAGGCTATTTGCCGTGGCCATAAGCCGACGCTTGAAGTGCTCTTGTTCGACGGGATCCTCTGGTACGGCGAATTCATCGTCGCTGAGGCTTGCCTTGTCTTTGGAGGGGGGCATGTGATTGTCATCCTCCTCCTCTCCGTCTGCCGCTCTCTCAGGAGAGCTGGATCCTCCGTCCTCCTGCTCTAAATCTTGCTGGAGGGGTTTGTTGTTTTCTTCGGCACTATCCGGATTGTGATTATCTCCTGTGCTGGTATCACACTTTTGCTGTGGCGGGACTTAGAGCGGCGCCGCTGACGCCGGCGTTTGGGTTGCTTCTTGGAGGGGTCATCGTCCGCTATCCCGTCGCCATTGCCTTCTTTGGGTGTATCCACCATGTATATGTCATATGACGGGGTGGCTTTCCAGTGCCCTATAGGTGCTGGTTCGTGTTCGTCTCCTACATCGTCGTCCATACCGTCAATGTCTTCGGAGTCGAAGTCGAGCATGTTGGTTAAATCATCGACAGTGGCTACGAAGTGGGTGGTGGGTGGGCGTCGAATTTCTTCGTCGTCCGCATCCCAATCCTGTTGGCCATAATCCGGCCAGGGCTCTCCTGACAAAGAGAGAGACCTTAGTGAATTCAGAATGTCGTCGAAGGGCGAGTGCTGGAAGATATCCGCGGCGGTGAATTCCATGATCAGTGCCCAATCGGATTCGATTGGTAGGGGCGTGGATGGTTCGGAGTCCGGAAAAGAGTCCGGCACCTTGGAGTCACGGGCTGCGCAGAGGGTTAGGCTGGTGTTCGGCTCGACCACCGTTGAGACTGCAGCCCCTGAGGCGGTGTCTAACCACCCGTCCTTGACTGGCGCAGTTGGCTCCGAGCTAAGGGTCGGAGCTGATGCGGGCACAGCCTCTGGGGTACTGTTCGGCGCCAGAGCTAGGTCATACCCATCGCGACAGTGTGGCGCGCCCGGCTGTGGCTCGAATCCATCGAAGATCAAGTCTCCGCAGATGTCAGCCGTGTAGTTCAAACTTCCAAATCTGACCTGATGGCCAGGGGCGTAGTTTTCAATCTGCTCCAGATGGCCAAGCGAATTAGCCCGCAGTGCAAAGCCACCGAGTACGAAGATCTGTCTGGGGAGAAAAGTCTCACCCTGGACCGCATCGCTATCGATGATAGTAGGAGCCATCAAGCCCTAACGGTGACGACACAGAGGAACTCTCAATGAAAGCACCAATGTCGGTGTCAAACCGGCGGATCTCGTAGGGGTCCCGAAATGTGCGTCTAGGCCGGATGGTAAACAGGAGGCAGGGAACACGATGTTTTACCCAGGTTCGGGACCCTCTTGATGGAGGTAAAACCCTATGTCCTACTTGATTAATATTGATGATATGAGTAGTACAATAGTAGATCTATCATGAAATCAGAGAGGCTAAACCCTAGAAGCTAGCCTATGGTATAATTGTATGTTATGATTCTTGTCCTACGGACTAAAACCCCTTGGTTTATATAGACACCGCAGAGGGTTAGAGTTACACAAGGTCGGTTACAAAGGAGGAGATATTCCATATCCGTATTGCCTAGCTTGCCTTCCACGCCAAGTAGAGTCCCATCCGACACGAGACGAAGTCTTCAATCTTGTATCTTCATAGTCTAACAGTCCGGCCAATGGAGAATAGTCCGGCTGTCCGATACCCCCTAATCCAGGACTCCCTCAGATCCCATCTCAGATTTCATGGTCTCAAGCCATTTTGCAGAATCTGGGCTCATCATCGCTTCCTCATAGTTCGTAGGTTCTCCATGGTGTAGTAACATGACTTCCAGAACAGGATTACCATACCACTCTGGTGCGGACCGTACCCTGGTTGACCTACGAGGTTCGGTAGTAACTTGATCTGAAGTTTCATGATCATCATCATTAGCTTCCTCACTAATTGTTGTAGGAATCACTGGAACTAATTTCTGTGATGAACTACTTTCCAATTCGGGAGAAGGTACAATTACCTTATTAAGTTCTACTTTCCTCCCAATCACTTTTTCAAGAGAAACTCCTTCTCTAGAAAGGATCCATTCTTAGCAACTAAATATCTTGCCTTCGGATCTGTGATAAAAAGTCTACCCAACAGTTTCTTTTGGGTATCCTATGAAGACGCACTACTCCGATTTGGGTTTGAGCTTATCAGTTTGAAACCTTTTCACATAAGCATCGCAACCTCAAACTTTATGGAACGACAGCTTTGGTTTCTTGCCAAACCATAGTTCATACGGTGTCATCTCAACGGATTTAGATGGTGCCCTATTTAACATGAATGCAGCTATCTCTAATGCATAACCCCAAAATGATAGCGGTAAATCAGTAAGAGACATCATAGATCGCGCCATATCTAGTCAAGTGCGATTACGACGTTCGGACACACCATTACGCTATGGTGTTCCAGGTGGCGTGAATTGCGAAACTATTCTGCATTGTTTCAAATGAAGACCAAACTCGTAACTCAAATATTCTCGTACACGACAAGATCGCAGAAAGTTTATTTTCTTGTTACGATGATTTTCCACTTCACTCTGAAATTCTTTAAACTTTTCAAATGTTTCAGACGTATGTTTCATCAAGTAGATATGCCCATATCTTCTCAAATCATCTGTGAAGGTCAGAAAATAACGATACCCGTCACGAGCCTCAAGACTTATCGGATGGCATACATCAGTATGTATTGTTTCCATTAAGTCAGTTGCTCGCTCCATTGTTCCGGAGAACGGAGTCTTAGTTATCTTGTGTTGGGGAACATAGTAATTTCAAAAAATTCCTACACACACACATGATCATGGTGATGCATAGCAACGAGAGGGGAGAGTGTTTCTACGTACCCTCATAGACCGAAAGCGGAATTGTTAGCACAACGCGGTTGATGTAGTCATACGTCTTCACGATCCGACTGATCCAAGTACCGAACGCACGGCACCTCCGAGTTCAGTGCACGTTCAGCTCAATGACGTCCCATGAACTCCGATCCAGCAGAGCTTCACGGGAGAGTTTCGTCAGCACGACGGTGTGATGACGGTGATGATGATGCTACCGACGTAGGGCTTCGCCTAAGCACCACTACAATATAATCGAGGTGGATTATGGTGGAGGGGGGCACCGCACACGGCTGGAATAGATCAATAGATCAACTTGTGTGTCTAGAGGTTCCCCCCATCCACGTATATAAAGGAGCACGGGGGAGGCCGGACGGCCCCTGTAGGCGCGCCAGGAGGAGGAATCCTCCTCCTAGTAGGAGTAGGATTCCCCTCTTTTCTACTCCTATTAGGAGGGGGAAAGGAAGGGGGAGAGGGAGAAGGAAAGGGGGGCGCCGCCCCCCTCTCCTAGTCCAATTCAGACCAGAGGGGGAGGGGCGCGCGGCCTGCCCTAGGCCAGCCCTCTTGCTCTCCACTAAGGCCCATAAGGCCCACTATTTCCCCCCCCCCCCCGAGGGGGGGGGGGTCCGGTAACCCTCCGGCACTCCGATTTTCTCCGAAACCATCCGGAACACTTCCGATGTCCGAATATAGTCGTCCAATATATTGATCTTTACGTCTCGACCATTTCGAGACTCCTCGTCATGTCCGTGATCATATCCGGGACTCCGAACTACCTTCCATACATCAAAACAAAAACTCATAATACCGATCGTCACCAAACTTTAAGCGTGCGGACCCTACGGGTTCGAGAATTATGTAGACATGACCGAGACACGTTTCCGTTCAATAACCAACATCAGAAACTGGATGTTCATATTGGCTCCCACATGTTCTACGAAGATCTTTATCGTTCAAACCGCATAACAACATACGTTGTTCCCTTTTTCATCGATATGTTACCTGCCCAAGATTCGATCGTCGGTATCTCAATACCTAGTTCAATCTCGTTACCGGCAAGTCTCTTTACTCGTTCCGTAATACATCATCCCGCAACTAACTCATTAGTTACAATGCTTGCAAGGCTTATAGTGATGTGCATTATCGAGTGGGCCTAGAGATACCTCTCCGACAATCGGAGTGACAAATCCTAATCTTGATTTATGCCAACTCAACAAGTACCACCGGAGACACCTGTAGAGCACCTTTATAATCACCCAGTTACATTTTGACGTTTGGTAGCACACAAAGTGTTCCTCCGGTAATCAGGAGTTGCATAATCTCATAGTCATAGGAACATGTATAAGTCATGAAGAAAGCAATAGCAGAAAACTAAACGATCAAGTGCTAAGCTAACGGAATGGGTCAAGTCAATCACATCATTCTCGTAATGATGTGATCCCATTAATCATATGACAAATCATGTCTATGGTTAGGAAACTTAACCATCTTTGATTAATGAGCTAGTCAAGTAGAGGCATACTAGTGGCACTCTGTTTGTCTATGTGTTCACACATGTACTAAGTTTCCGGTTAATACAATTCTAGCATGAATAATAAACATTTATCATGATATGTGGAAATAAATAATAACTTTATTATTGCCTCTAGGGCATATTTCCTTGAGCTTCCCACTTGCACTAGAGTAAATAATCTAGATTACACAGTAATGATTCTAACACCCATGGAGCCTTGGTGCTGATCATGTTTTGCTCGTGAGAGAGGCTTAGTCAATGGGTCTGCAACATTCAGATCCATATGTATCTTGCAAATCTCTATGTCTCCCACCTAGACTAGATCGCGGATGGAATTGAAGTCGGTCTCTTTGATGTGCTTGGTTCTCTGTGAAATCTGGATTCCTTTGCCCAAGGCAATGCACAGTATTGTCACAAAAGATTTTCATTGGACCCGATGCACTAGGTATGACACCTAGATAGGATATGAACTCCTTCATCTAGACTCCTTCATTCGCTGCTTCCGAAGCAGCAATGTACTCCGCTTCACACGTAGATCCCTCCCTGACACTTTGTTTTAGAACTGCTCCAACTGACAGCTCCACCGTTCAATATAAAACACGTATCCGGGTTTGGCGATTTGGAATCGTCCAGATTCAGTGTTAAAGCTTGCATTAACGTAACCCCATTTACGATAAGCTCTTTTTCACCTCCATAAGTGAGAAACATATCCTTAGTCCTTTTCAGGTATTTCAGGATGTTCTTGACCACTGTCCAGTGATCCACTCCTGGATCACTTTGGTACCTCCCTGCTAAACTAATAGCAAGGCACACATCAGGTCTGGTACACAACATTTCATACATGATAGAGCCTATGGATGAAGCATAGGGATCATCTTTCATTTTGTCTCTATCTTCTGCAGTGGTCGGGCATTGAGTCTTACTCAACTTAACACCTTGTAATACAGGTAATAACCCTTTCTTTGCCTGATCCATTTTGAACTTCTTCAAAACTTTGTCAAGGTATGTGCTTTGTGAAAGTCCAATTAAGCGTCTTAATCTATCTCTATAGATCTTGATGCCCAATATGTAAGCAGCTTCACCGAGGTCTTTCATTAAAAACTCTTATTCAAATATCCTTTTATGCTATCTAGAAATTCTATATCATTTCCAATCAACAATATGTCATCCACATATAATATTAGAAATGCTACAGAGCTCCCACTCACTTTCTTGTAATACAGGCTTCTCCAAAAGTCTGTATAAAACCATATGCTTTGATCACACTATCAAAACATTTATTCCAACTCCGAGAGGCTTGCACCAGTCCATAAATGGATCACTTGAGCTTGCACACTTTGTTAGCACCCTTTGGATCAATAAAACCTTCAGGTTGCATCATATACAACTCTTCTTCCAGAAATCCATTCAGGAATGCAGTCTTCATATCCATTTGCCAAATTTCATAATCATAAAATGCGGCAATAGCTAACATGATTCAGATGGACTTAAGCATCGCTACGGGTGAGAAGGTCTCATCGTAGTCAACTCCTTGAACTTGTCAAAAACCTTTCGCAACAAGTCGAGCTTACGCCAGGGTTTTCCCAGTCACGACGTTGTAAAACGACGGCCAGTGAATTGTAATACGACTCACTATAGGGCGAATTCGAGCTCGGTACCCGGGGATCCTCTAGAGTCGACCTGCAGGCATGCAAGCTTGCATCAACGTAACCATTTACGATAAGCTCTTTGTCACCTCCATAAACGAGAAACATATCCTTAGTCCTTTTCAGGTATTTCAGGATGTTCTTGACCGCTGTCCAGTGATCCACTCTTGGATCACTTTGGTACCTCCCTGCTAAACTAATAGCAAGGGACGCATCAGGTCTGGTACACAGCATTTCATACATGATAGAGCCTATCGCTGAAGCATAGGGATCATCTTTCATTTTGTCTCTATCTTTTGCAGTGGTCAGGAATTGAGTCTTACTCAACTTAACACCTTGTAATACAGGTAATAACCCTTTCTTTGCCTGATCCATTTTGAACTTCTTCAAAACTTTGTCAAGGTATGTGCTTTGTGAAAGTCTAATTAAGCGTCTTGATCTATCTCTATAGATCTTGATGCCCAATATGTAAGCAGCTTCACCGAGGTCTTTCATTAAAAAACTCTTATTCAAATATCCTTTTATGCTATCCAGAAATTCTATATCATTTCCAATCAACAATATGTCATCCACATATAATATTAGATATGCTACAGAGCTCCCACTCACTTTCTCGTAATACAGGCTTCTCCAAAAGTCTGTATAAAACCATATGCTTTGATCACACTATCAAAACATTTATTCCAACTCTGAGAGGCTTGCACAAGTCCATAAATGGATCACTAGATCTTGCACACTTTGTTAGCACCCTTTGGATCAATAAAACCTTCAGGTTGCATCATATACAACTCTTCTTCCAGAAATCCATTCAAGAATGCAGTCTTTATATCCATTTGCCAAATTTCATAATCATAAAATGCGGCAATAGCTAACATGATTCAGATGGACTTAAGCATCGCTACGGGTGAGAAGGTCTCATCGTAGTCAACTCCTTGAACTTGTCGAAAACCTTTCGCAACAAGTCGAGCTTTGTAGATAGTAACATTACCATTAGCGTCTGTCTTCTTCTTGAAGATCCATTTATTCTTGATGGCTTGCCGATCATCGGGCAAGTCAACCAAAGTCCACACTTTGTTCTCATACATGGATCCCATCTCAGATTTCATGGCCTCTAGCCATTTTGAGGAATCTGGGCTCATCACCGCTTCCTCATAGTTCGTAGGTTCATCATGGTCTAGTAACATGACCTCCAGAATAGGATTACTGTACCACTCTGGTGCGGATCTTACTCTGGTTGACCTATGAGGTTCGGTAGTAATTTGATCTAAAGTTTCATGATCATCATCATTAGCATCCTCACTAATTGGTGTAGGTGTCACAGGAACCGGTTTCTGTGATGAACTACTTTCCAATAAGGGAGCAGGTACAGTTACCTCATCAAGTTCTACTTTCCTCCCACTCACTTCTTTCGAGAGAAACTCCTTGTCTAGAAAGGATCCATTCTTAGCAACAAAAGTCTTGCCTTTGGATCTGTGATAGAAGGTGTACCCAACTCTTTCTTTTGGGTATCCTATGAAGACACATTTTTCCGATTTGGGTTCGAGCTTATCGGGTCGAAGCTTTTTCACATAAGCGTCGCAGCCCCAAACTTTAAGAAACGACAACTTTGGCTTCTTGCCAAACCACAGTTCGTAAGGAGTCATCTCAGCGGATTTAGATGGTGCCCTATTTAACGTGAATGTAGCCGTGTCTAAAGCATAACCCCAAAATGATAGTGGTAAATCAGTAAGAGACCTCATAGATCGCACCATATCTAGTAAAGTACGATTACGACATTCGGACACACCATTACGCTGTGGTGTTCCGGGTGGCGTGAGTTGCGAAACTATTCCGCATTGTTTCAAATGAAGACTGAACTCATAACTCAAATGTTCTCCTCCACGATCAGATCGTAGAAACTTTATTTTCTTGTTACGATGATTTTCCACTTCACTCTGAAATTCCTTGAACTTTTCAAATGTTTCAGACTTATGTTTCATCAAGTAGATATACCCATATCTGCTCAAATCATCTGTGAAGGTGAGAAAATAACGATATCCGCCGCGAGCCTCAATATTCATCGGGCCACATACATCAGTATGTATGATTTCCAACAATTCTGTTGCTCGCTCCATAGTTCCGGAGAACGGCGTTTTAGTCATCTTGCCCATGAGGCACGGTTCGCAAGTACCAAGTGATTCATAATCAAGTGATTCCAAAAGTCCATCAGAATGGAGTTTCTTCATGTGCTTTATACCAATATGACCTAAACGGCAGTGCCACAAATAAGTTGCACTATCATTATCAACTCTGCATCTTTTAGCTTCAATACTATGAATATGTGTATCTCCACTATCGAGATTCAAAAAGAATAGACCATTCTTTAAGGGTGCATGACCATAAAAGATATTACTCATATAAATAGAACAACCATTATTCTCTGATTTAAATGAATAACCATCTCGCATCAAACAAGATCCAGATATAATGTTCATGCTCAACGCTGACACCAAATAATAATTATTCATGTCTAATACTAATCCCGGAGGTAGATGTAGAGGTAGCGTGCCGACCGCGATCACATCGCCTTTGGAACCATTTCCCACGCACATCGTCACCTCGTCCTTTGCCAATCTTCGCTTAATCCGTAGTCCCTGTTTCGAGTTGCAAATATTAGCAACAGAACCAGTATCAAATACCCAGGCACTACTGCGAGAATTAGTAAGGTACACATCAATAACATGTATATCACATATACCTTTGTTCACCTTGCCATCCTTCTTATCCGCCAAATACTTGGGGCAGTTCCGCTTCCAGTGACCAGTCTGTTTGCAGTAGAAGCACTCAGTCTCAGGCTTAGGTCCAGAATTGGGTTTCTTCTCTTGAGAAGCAACTTGTTTTCCGTTCTTCTTGAAGTTCCGTTTCTTCTTCCCTTTACCCTTTTTCTTGAAACTGGTGGTCTTGTTAACCATCAACACTTGATGCTCCTTCTTGATTTGAACCTCTGCAGCCTTTAGCATTACGAAGAGCTCGGGAATTGTCTTATGAATCCCTTGCATGTTATAGTTCATCATGAAGCTTTCGTAGCTTGGTGGCAGTGATTGAAGAACTCTGTCAATGACACTATCAATAGGAAGATTAACTCCCAGTTGAGTCAAGTGGTTATGGTACCCAGACATTCTGAGTATATGTTCACTGACAGAACTATTCTCCTCCATCTTGCAACTGTAGAACTTATTGGAGACTTGATATCTCTCAATCCGGGCATTTTCTTGAAATATTAACTTCAACTCCTAAAACATCTCATATGCTCCATGACGTTCAAAACGTCGTTGAAGTCCCGGTTCTAAGCCGTAAAAGATGGCACACTGAACTATTGAGTAGTCATCAGCTATGCTCTGCCAGACGTTCATAACATCTGGTGTTGCTCCTGCACCAGGTTTGGCACCTAGCTGTGCTTCCAAGACGTAATTCTTCTGTGCAGCAATGAGGATAATCCTCAAGTTACGGACCCAGTCCGTGTAATTGCTACCATCATCATTCAACTTTGCTTTCTCAAGGAACGCATTAAAATTCAATGGAACAACAACACGGGCCATCTATCTACAACAACATAGACATGCAAAAATACTATCAGGTACTAAGTTCATGATAAATTAAAGTTCATTTAATCAAATTATTAAAGAACTCCCACTTAGATAGACATCCCTCTAATCATCTAAGTGATCATGTGATCCATATCAACTAAACCATGTCCAATCATCACGTGAGATGGAGTAGTTTTCAATGGTGAACATCACTATGTTGATCATATCTTCTATATGATTCACGCTCGACCTTTCGGTCTCTAGTGTTCTGAGGCCATATCTGCATATGCTAGGCTCGTCAAGTTTAACCCGAGTATTCTGCATGTGCAAAACTGGTTTGCACCCGTTCTATATGAACGTAGAGCTTATCACACCCGATCATCACGTGGTGTCTCGGCACGACGACCTTTCGCAACGGTGCATACTCAGGGAGAACACTTGTACCTTGAAATTTAGTGAGAGATCATCTTATAATGCTACCGTCGATCTAAGCAAAATAAGATGCATAAAAGATAAACATCACATGCAATCAATATAAGTGATATGATATGGCCATCATCATCTTGTGCTTGTGATCTCCATCTCCGAAGCACCATCATGATCACCATTGTCACCGGCGCGACACCTTGATCTCCATCGTAGCATCGTTGTCGTCTCGCCAAATATTGCTTCTACGACTATCGCTACCGCTTAGTGATAAAGTGAAGCCATTACAGGGCGATTGCATTGAATACAATAAAGCGACAACCATATGGCTCCTGCCAGTTGCCGATAACTCGGTTACAAAACATGATCATCTCATACAATAAAATATTATCATGTCTTGACCATATTACATCACAACATGCCCTACAAAAACAAGTTACACGCCCTCTACTTTGTTGTTGCAAGTTTTACGTGGCTGCTACGGGATGAGCAAGAACCGTTCTTACCTACGCATCAAAACCACAATGATAGTTTATCAAGTTAGTGCTGTTTTAATCTTCTCAAGGACCGGGCGTAGCCACACTCGATTCAACTAAAGTTGGAGAAAGTAACACCCGCCAGCCACCTGTGTGCAAAGCACGTCGGTAGAACCAGTCTCGCGTAAGCATACGCGTAATGTCGGTCCGGGCCACTTCATCCAACAATACAGCCGAACCAAAGTGTGACATGCTGATACGTCTCCGTCGTATCTATAATTTTTTATTGTTCCATGCCAATATTATTCAACTTTCATATACTTTTGGCAAATTTTTATACTATTTTTGGGACTAACATATAGATCCAGTGCCCAGTGCCAGTTCCTGTCTGTTGCATGTTTTTGGTTTCGCAGAATATCCATATCAAACGGAGTCCAAACGGGATAAAGACGGACGTAGCTTATTTTTGGAAAATATGGAAAATTCGGAAGGAAAATCAACGCGAACCAGTGCCCGAGGTGGTCACGAGGCAGGGGGGCGCGCTCCCCCTAGGGCGCGCCCCATACCCTCGTGAGCCCACCGTAAGGTGGTTGACGCTCTTCTTTTGCCGCAAGAAAGCTAATATTCGGAAAAAATCATGGGAAATTTTCAGGCCAATCAGAGTTGCAGATCTCCATATATACACGAAACGATGAAACAGAGCCAGAACAGAACACATAACCAGAGAGAAACAAAGAGATAGATCCAATCTCGGAGGGGCTCTCGCCCCTCCCATGCCATGGAGGCCAAGGACCAGAGGGGAAACCCTTCTCCCATCTAGGGAGGAGGTCAAGGAAGAAGAGGAAGAAGGGGCCCCCTCTCCCCCACTCCTCCGGTGGCGCCGGAACGTCGCCGTGGCCTTCATCATCATACATCACCGCGATCTTCACCAACACCTCCGCCATCTTCACCAAAATATCCATCACCTTCCCCCCTCTACCTACAGCGGTCCACTCTCCCACAACCCGCTGTACCCTTCTTACTTGACATGTGGTGCTTATGCTTCATATTTATTATCCAATGATTGTGTTCCATCCTATGATCGTCTGAGTAGATTTTCGTTGTTCTATCGGTGGGTTGATGAATTGCTATGATTTGATTTAATTTGCTTGTGGTTTGTTGCTGTCCTTTGGTGCCATCATATGATTGCGCGCGTAGATCACACCCTAGGGTCAGTTGTATGTTGATAATGAAGGAAATATGCCCTAGAGGCCAATAATAAAGTTATTATTTATTTCCTTATATCATGATAAATGTTTATTATTCATGCTAGAATTGTATTAACCGGAAACATAATACATGTGTGAATACATAGACAAACAGAGTGTCACTAGTATGCCTCTACTTGACTAGCTCGTTAACCAAAGATGGTTATGTTTCCTAACCATGGACAAAGAGTTGTTATTTGATTAACGGGATCACATCATTAGTTGAATGATCTGATTGACATGACCCATTCCATTAGCTTAGCACCCGATCGTTTAGTATGTTGCTATTGCTTTCTTCATGACTTATACATGTTCCTATGACTATGAGATTATGCAACTCCCGTTTGCCGGAGGAACACTTTGTGTGCTACCAAACGTCACAACGTAACTGGGTGATTATAAAGGAGCTCTACAGGTGTCTCCAAAGGTACATGTTGGGTTGGCGTATTTCGAGATTAGGATTTGTCACTCCGATTGTCGGAGAGGTATCTCTGGGCCCTCTCGGTAATGCACATCACTATAAGCCTTGCAAGCATTGCAACTAATGAGTTAGTTGCGGGATGATGTATTACAAACGAGTAAAGAGACTTGCCGGTAACGAGATTGAACTAGGTATTGGATACCGACGATCGAATCTCGGGCAAGTAACATACCGATGACAAAGGGAACAACGTATGTTGTTATGCGGTCTGACCGATAAAGATCTTCGTAGAATATGTAGGAGCCAATATGAGCATCCAGGTTCCGCTATTGGTTATTGACCGGAGACGTGTCTCGGTCATGTCTACATTGTTCTCGAACCCGTAGGGTCCGCACGCTTAAGGTTTCGATGACAGTTATATTATGAGTTTATGAATTTTGATGACCGAAGTTTGTTCGGAGTCCCAGATGTGATCACGGACATGACGAGGAGTCTCGAAATGGTCGAGAATAAAGATTGATATATTGGAAGCCTATATTTGGATATAGGAAGTGTTCGGGTGAAATCGGGATTTTACCGGTGTACCGGGAGGTTACCGGAAGCCCGGGGAGGTATATGGGCCTAAGTGGGCCTTAGTGGGAGATAGGAGAGGTGGCCAGGGATGGGCCATGCACCCTACCCCCTTAGTCCGAATAGGACAAGGAGAGAGGGGGCCGGCGCCCCCCCTCCTTCTCTCTCTTTTTCCCCCCTTCACGAATCCTATTCCAACTAGGAAAGGGGGGGAGTCCTACTCCCGGAGGGAGTAGGACTCCTCCTGGCGCGCCCTATGATGGCCGGCCAGCCCCCCCCTTTGAGACTTTATATACGGAGGCAAGGAGCACACCTAGAGACACAAGTTGATCCACGTGATCATATTCTTAGCCGTGTGCGGTGCCCCCTTCCACCATAGTCCTCGATAATTTTGTAGCGGTGCTTAGGCGAAGCCCTGCGACGGTAGTACATCAAGATCGTCACCACGCCGTTGTGCTGACAGAACTCTTCCCCGACACTTTGCTGGATCGGAGTCCGGGGTTCGTCATCGAGCTGAACGTGTGCTAGAACTCGGAGGTGCCGTAGTTTCGGTGCTTGATCGGTTGGGCCGTGAAGACGTACGACTACATCAACCAAGTTAACGCTTCCGTTGTCGATTACAAGGGTACGTAGATCACACTCTCCCCTCTCGTTGCTATGCATCACCATTGATCTTGCGTGTGCTAGGAATTTTTTTTGAAATTACTACGTTCCCCAACAGTGGCATCCGAGCCTAGGTTTTATGGTTTGATGTTATATGCACGAGTAGAACACAAGTGAGTTGTGGGCGATATAAGTCATACTGCTTACCAGCATGTCATACTTTGGTTCGGCGGTATTGTTGGACGAAGCGGCCCGGACCGACATTACGCGTACGCTTACGCGAGACGGGTTCTCCCGACGTGCTTTGCACATAGGTGGCTTGCGGGTGATAGTTTCTCCAACTTTAGTTGAACCGAGTGTGGCTACGCCCGGTCCTTGCGAAGGTTAAAACATCACCAACTTGACAAACTATCGTTGTGGTTTTGATGCGTAGGTAAGATTGGTTCTTGCTTAAGCCCGTAGCAGCCACGTAAAACTTGCAAAAACAATGTAGAGGACGTCTAACTTGTTTTTGCAGGGCATGTTGTCATGTGATATGGTCAAGACACGATACTAACTTTTATTGTATGAGATGATCATGTTTTGTACCCGAGTTATCGCAACTGGCAGGGAGGCATATGGTTTGTCGCTTTATTTGTATGCAATGCAAATCGCGCTGTTAATGCTTTACTTTATCACTAAGGTAGCGATAGTCGTGGAAGCATAAGATTGGCGAGACGACAACGATGCTACGATGGAGATCAAGGTGTCGCGCCGGTGACGATGGTGATCACGATGGTGCTTCGAAGATGGAGATCACAAGCACAAGATGATGATGGCCATATCATATCACTTATATTGATTGCATGTGATGTTTATCTTTTATGCATCTTATCTTGCTTTGATTGACGGTAGCATTATAAGATGATCTCTCACTAATTATCAAGAAGTGTTCTCCCTGAGTATGCACCGTTGCGAAAGTTCTTCGTGCTGAGACACCACGTGATGATCGGGTGTGATAGGCTCTACGTTCAAATACAACGGGTGCAAAACAGTTGCACACGCGGAATACTCAGGTTATACTTGACGAGCCAAGCATATACAAATATGGCCTCGGAACACGGAGACCGAAAGGTCGAGCGTGAATCATATAGTAGATATGATCAACATAGTGATGTTCACCAATGAAACTACTCCATCTCACGTGATGATCGGACATGGTTTAGTTGATTTGGATCACGTGATCACTTAGGAGTTAGAGGGATGTCTATCTAAGTGGGAGTTTCTTTAAGTAATATTGATTATTGAACCTAAATTATCATGATTAGTACCTGATAGTATCTTGCCTTTGTATGTTTGATGTAGAGTAGATGGCCCGTGCTGTTGTTCCGTTGATTTTAATGCGTTCCTTGAGAAGCAAAGTTGAAAGATGATGGTAGCAATTACACGGACTGGGTCCGTTACTGAGGATTATCCTCATTTGCACAGAAGAATTACGTCCTGGAAGCACCGCTAGGTGCCAGGCCTGCTGCAGGAGCAACACCAGATGTTATGAACGTCTGGCAGAGCAAAGCTGATGACTACTCAATAGTTCAGTGTGCCATGCTTTACGGCTTAGAACCGGGACTTCAACGACGTTTTGAACGTCATGGAGCATAAGAGATGTTCCAGGAGTTGAAGTTAATATTTCAAGCAAATGCCCGGATTGAGAGATATGAAGTCTCCAATAAGTTCTATAGCTGCAAGATGGAGGAGAATAGTTCTGTCAGTGAGCATATACTCAAGATGTCTGGGTATTGTAATCACTTGATTCAACTGGGAGTTAATCTTCCGGATGATAGCGTCATTGACAGAATTCTCCAATCACTTCCACCAAGCTACAAGAGCTTCGTGATGAACTATAATATGCAAGGGATGATAAGACAATTCCGAGCTCTTCGCAATGCTAAAGGCTGCGGAGGTAGAAATCAAGAAGGAGCATCAAGTGTTGATGGTCAATAAGACCACTAGTTTCAAGAAAAAGGGCAAAGGGAAGAAGAAGGGGAACTTCAAGAAGAACAGCAAGCAAGTTGCTGCTCAAGAGAAGAAACCCAAGTCTGGACCTAAGCCTGAAACTGAGTGCTTCTACTGCAAGCAAACTGGTCACTGTGAAGCGGAACTGCCCCAAGTATTTGGCGGATAAGAAGGATGGCAAGGTGAACAAAAGGTATATGTGATATACATGTTATTGATGTGTACCTTACTAATGCTCGCAGTAGCACCTGGGTATTTGATACTGGTTCTGTTGCTAATATTTGCAACTCGAAACAGGGACTACGGATCAAGCGAAGATTGGTTAAGGACGAGGTGACGATGCGCGTGGGAAACGGTTCCAAAGTCGATGTGATCGCAGTCGGCACGCTACCTCTACATCTACCTTCAGGATTAGTATTAAGCATGAACATTATATCTGGATCTTGTTTGATGCGAGACGGTTATTCATTTAAATTAGAGAATAATGGTTGTTCTATTTATATGAGTAATATCTTTTATGGTCATGTACCCTTGAAGAGTGGTCTATTCTTGTTGAATCTCGATAGTAGTAACACACATATTCATAATGTTGAAGCCAAAAGATGCAGAGTTGATAATGATAGTGCAACTTATTTATGGCACTGCCGTTTAGGTCATATCGGTGTAAAGCGCATGAAGAAGCTCCATACTGATGGACTTTTGGAACCACTTGATTATGAATCACATGGTACTTGCGAACTGTGCCTCATAGGCAAGATGACAAAAACACCGTTCTCTGGTACTATGGAGAGAGCAACAAATTTTTTGGAAATCATACATACAGATGTATGTGGTCCGATGAAAATATAGGCTCGTGGCAGATATCGTTATTTTCTCACCTTCACAGATGATTTAAGCAGATATGGGTATATCTACTTAATGAAACATAAGTCTGAAACATTTGAAAAGTTCAAAGAATTTCAGAGTGAAGTTGAAAATCATCGTAACAAGAAAATAAAGTTTCTACGATCTGATCGTGGAGGAGAATATTTGAGTTACGAGTTTGGTGTACATTTGAAAAATTGTGGAATAGGTTCGCAACTCACGCCACCCGGAACACCTCAGCGTAATGGTGTGTCCGAACGTCGTAATCGTACTTTACTGGATATGGTGCGATCTATGATGTCTCTTACTGATTTACTGCTATCGTTTTGGGGATACGCTCTAGAGACGGCCGCATTCACGTTAAATAGGGCACCATCAAAATCCGTTGAGACGACGCCTTATGGACTGTGGTTTGGCAAGAAACCAAAGTTGTCGTTTCTAAAAGTTTGGGGCTGCGATGCTTATGTTAAAAAGCTTCAACCTGATAAGCTCGAACCCAAATCGGAGAAATGTGTCTTCATAGGATATCCCAAGGAAACTATTGGATACACCTTCTATCATAGATCCGAAGGCAAGACTTTTGTTGCTAAATTCGGAAACTTTCTGGAGAAGGAGTTTCTCTCGAAAGAAGTGAGTGGAAGGAAACTAGAACTTGACGAGGTAACTGTACCTGCTCCCTTATTGGAAAGTAGTACATCACAGAAAACTGTTTCTGCGACACCTACACCAGTCAGTGAGGAAGCTAATGATGATGATCATGAAACTTCAGAACAAGATACTACTGAACCTCGTAGATCAACCAGAGTAAGATCCGCACCAGAGTGGTATGGTAATCCCGTTCTGGAAGTCATGCTACTAGATCATGATGAACCTACGAACTATGAAGAACCGATGGTGAGCCCAGATTCCGCAAAGTGGCTTGAAGCCATGATATCTGAGATGGGATCCATGTATGAGAACAAAGTGTGGACTTTGGTTGACTTGCTCGTTGATCGGCAAGCAATTGAGAATAAATGGATCTTCAAGAAGAAGACTGACACTGACGGTAATGTTACTGTCTACAAAGCTCGACTTGTCGCGAAAGGTTTTCGGCAAGTTCAAGGGATTGACTACGATAAGACCTTCTCACCCGTAGCGATGCTTAAGTCTGTCCGAATCATGTTAGCAATTGCCGCATTTTATGATTATGAAATTTGGCAGATGGATGTCAAAACTGCATTCCTGAATGGATTTCTGGAAGAAGAGTTGTATATGATGCAACCAAAAGGTTTTGTCGATCCAAAGGGAGCTAACAAAGTGTGCAAGCTCCAGCAGTCCATTTATGGACTGGTGCAAGCCTCTCGGAGTTGGAATAAACATTTTGATAGTGTGATCAAAGCATTTGGTTTTATACAGACTTTTGGAGAAGCCTGTATCTACAAGAAAGTGAGTGGGAGCTCTGTAGCATTTCTGATATTATATGTGGATGACATATTGTTAATTGGAAATGATATAGAATTTCTGGATAGCATAAAGGGATACTTGAATAAGAGTTTTTCAATGAAAGACCTCGGTGAAGCTGCTTACATATTAGGCATTAAGATCTATAGAGATAGATCAAGACGCTTAATTGGACTTCCACAAACAGCATACCTTGACAAAATTTTGAAGAAGTTCAAAATGGATTAAGCAAAGAAAGGATTCTTGCCTGTGTTACAAGGTGTGAAATTGAGTAAGACTCAATGCCCGACCACTGCAGAAGATAGAGAGAATATGAAAGATGTTCCCTATGCAACAGCAATAGGATCTATCATGTATGCAATGCTGTGTACCAGACCTGATGTGTGCCTTGCTATAAGTCTAGACGGGAGGTACCAAAGTAATCCAGGAGTGGATCACTGGACAGCGGTCAAGAACATCCTGAAATACCTGAAAAGGACTAAGGATATGCTTCTCGTATATGGAGGTGACAAAGAGCTCGTCGTAAAAGGTTATGTTGATGCAAGCTTTGACACTGATTTGGACGATTCTAAATCGCAAACCGGATACGTGTTTACATTAAACGGTGGAGCTGTCAGTTGGTGCAGTTCTAAACAAAGCGTCGTAGCGGGATCTACATGTGAAGCGGAGTACATAGCTGCTTCGGAAGCAGCAAATGAAGGAGTCTGGATGAAGGAGTTCATATCTGATCTAGGTGTCATACCTAGTGCATCGGGTCCAATGAAAATCTTTTGTGACAATACTGGTGCAATTGCCTTGGCAAAGGAATCTAGATTTCACAAGAGGACCAAGCACATCAAGAGACGCTTCAATTCCATTCGGGATCTAGTCCAGGTGGGAGACATAGAGATTTGCAAGATACATACGGATCTGAATGTTGCAGACCCATTGACTAAGCCTCTTCCACGAGCAAAACATGATCAGCACCAAGGCTCCATGGGTGTTAGAATCATTACGGTGTAATCTAGATTATTGACTCTAGTGCAAGTGGGAGACTAAAGGAAATATGCCCTAGAGGCAATAATAAAGTTATTATTTATTTCCTTATAATCATGATAAATGTTTATTATTCATGCTAGAATTGTATTAACTGGAAACATAATACATGTGTGAATACATAGACATGACCCAGTCCATTAGCTTAGCACCCGATCGTTTAGTATGTTGCTATTGCTTTCTTCATGACTTATACATGTTCCTATAACTATGAGATTATGCAACTCCCGTTTGCCGGAGGAACACTTTGGGTGCTACCAAACGTCACAACGTAACTGGGTGATTATAAAGGAGCATTACAGGTGTCTCCAAAGGTAGATGTTGGGTTGGCGTATTTCGAGATTAGGTTTTGTCACTCCGATTGTTGGAGAGGTATCTTTGGGCCCTCTCGGTAATGCACATCACTTAAGCCTTGCAAGCATTGCAACTAAATGAGTTAGTTGCGGGATGATGTATTACAAAACGAGTAAAGAGACTTGCTGGTAACGAGATTGAACTAGGTATTGGTATACCGACGATCGAATCTCGGGCAAATAACATACCGATGACAGAGGGAACAACGTATGTTGTTATGCGGTCTGACCGATAAAGATCTTCGTAGAATATGTAGGAGCCAATATGGGCATCCAGGTCCCGCTATTGGTTATTGACCGGAGACGTGTCTCGGTCATGTCTACATTGTTCTCGAACCCGTAGGGTCCGCACGCTTAAGGTTACGATGACAGTTATATTATGAGTTTATGCATTTTGATGTACCGAAGGTTGTTCGGAGTCCCAGATGTGATCATGAACATGACGAGGAGTCTCGAAATGGTCGAGACATAAAGATTGATATATTGGAAGCCTATGTTTGGATATCGGAAGTGTTCCGGGTGAAATCGGGATTTTACCGGAGTACCGGGAGGTTACCGGAACCCCCCGGGAGCCATATGGGCCTTAATGGGCTTTAGTGGAAAGGAGAAAGGGGCAGCCCAAGGTGGCTACGCACCTCCCCCCTCCCCTAGTCCTATTAGGACTAGGAGAGGTGGCCGGCCCCCCTCTCTCTCTTTCCCCCTCGGGGAATCCTAGTCCAACTAGGATTGGGGGGGAGTCCTACTCCCGGAGGAGTAGGACTCCTCCTGCGCCCTCCTCCTGGCCGGCGCCCCCCTCCCCCTTGGCTCCTTTATATACTGAGGCAGAGGCACCCCAGAACACACAAGTTGATCCACGTGATCTATTCCTTAGCCGTGTGCGGTGCCCCCAGCCACCATATTCCTCGATAATACTGTAGCGGAGTTTAGGCGAAGCCCTGCTGCTGTAGTGCATCAAGATCGTCACCACGCCGTCGTGCTGACGGAACTCTTCCCCGACACTTTGCTGGATCGGAGTCCGGGGATCGTCATCGAGCTGAACGTGTGCTCGAACTCGGAGGTGCCGTAGTTTCGGTGCTTGATCGGTTGGATCGTGAAGACGTACGACTACTTCCTCTACGTTGTGTCAGCGCTTCCGCAGTCGGTCTGCGTTGGGTACGTAGACAACACTCTCCCCTCTCGTTGCTATGCATCACATGATCTGCGTATGCGTGGAATTCCAGAAATACTAGACAACCATGGTCGTTGACTTAGGATCGAAAGTATGTCTAGAGAGGGGGTGATTAGACTACTTGACCAAATAAAAACTTAACCTTTTCCCAATTTTAGTTCTTGGCAGATTTTAGCTATGTAGGACAAGTCAAGCAATCATCACATCAAGCAAGCATGCAAAGAGTATATTGGCAGCGGAAAGTAAAGCAGCAACTTGCAAGAATGTAAAGGGAAGGGTTTGGAGAATTCAAACGCAATTGGAGACACGATGTTTTTCCCGTGGTTCGGATAGGTGGTGCTATCCTACATCCACGTTGATGGAGACTTCAACCACAAAGGGTAACGGTTGCGCGAGTCCACGAGGCTCCACCCACAAAGGGTAACGGTTGCGCGAGTCCACGGGGCTCCACCACGAAGGGTCCACGAAGAAGCCACCCACAAGGGTCCACGAAGAAGCAACCTTGTCTATCCCACCATGGCCATCGCCCACGAAGGACTTGCCTCACTAGCGGTAGATCTTCACGAAGTAGGCGATCTCCTTGCCCTACAAACTCCTTGGTTCAACTCCACAATCTTGTCGGAGGCTCCCAAGTGACACCTAGCCAATCTAGGAGACACACTCTCCAAGAAGTAACAAATGGTGTTAGGTAATGAACTCCTTGCTCTTGTGCTTCAAATGATAGTCTCCCCAACACTCAACTCTCTCTCATAGGATTTGGATTTGGTGGAAAGAAGATTTGAGTGGAAAGCAACTTGGGAAGGCTAGAGATCAAGATTCATATGGTAGGAATGGAATATCTTGGTCTCAACACATGAGTAGGTGGTTCTCTCTCAGAACATATGAGTTGGAATTGTGTATGTGTTCTGATGGCTCTCTCCCACGAATGAAGAGGAGGTGGAGGGGTATATATAGCCTCCACACAAAATCCAACCGTTACACACAGTTTTCCAATCTCGGTGGGACCGAATCAACAAACTCGGTCGGACCGAAAAGGTAAACCTAGTGACCGTTAGAGATTTTCGGTGGGACTGCATGCAACTCGGTAGGACCGATAGGTTAGGGTTTGGGCATAACGTAATCTCGGTGAGACCGATTACACAAACTCGGTGAGACCGAATTTGGTAATTAGCTAACCAGAGAGTTGGTCAGGCAAACTCGGTGGGACCGATTTGCTCTTTCGGTGAGACCGAAAAGTTACAAAAAGGAAACACTGAATTTACATTGCAATCTCGGTGGGACCGATTCGCTCTTTCGGTGAGACCGAAAAGTTACGAAAGGGAAACAGAGAGTTTGCAATCCCATCTCGGTGAGACCGAGATCCCTATCGGTAGAACCGAATTGCTAGGGTTTGGCAGTGGCTTATGACAAGTGAAACTCGGTGGCGCCGGATAGAAGAATCGGTAGGACCGAGTTTGGCTTAGGGTTTAGGTCATATGTGGATATGGGAAAGTAGTTGAGGGTTTTGTGAGCATATCACTAAGCACATGAAGCAAGAGGCTCATTAAGCAACACCTCATCCCTCCTTGATAGTATTGGCTTTTCCTAAAGACTCAATGTGATCTTGGATCACTAAAATATAAAATGAAGAGTCTTGACCTTTTGAGCTTGAGCCAATCCTTTGTCCTTAGCATTTTGAGGGTTCCACTTTCACATCCATGCCATGCCAATCATTGAGCTTTCCTGAAATAATCATCTTGGAATAGCATTAGCTCAATGAGCTATATGTTGTTATGAATTACCAAAACCACCTAGGGATAGTTTCACTTTCAACTCCGGGTCGTTATGCGACGAGTCGAGACGAGCACTACCACATACTGGATGGCACTGGCCCGACGGCCCACAATGCTGAACTGGACGTCTGCCAAAGCTTGGTTGATACTACGACGTCGAGGCCCATAACTATTCTCGCGTGGTGGTTAGTGCGTAAAGGCCAAAGGCCAACTCAGAACAAATACCCAAACCATAGTGTATTATTAGCTTGCGGAGATGAGCAGAGACTCACGATCGATGTGACCCTGTCGCCCCATCTCGTGGACTTACCGCAAGGGCCCAGAATGCCGGCCGTGCCATGTAAACTTGCGGGTGCTCTCGGGCCCGCCCGACTTTCACATCAACTCGCGGGTACCCCTCAGGGCCGACCCGACTTCAACAATGGTCTCAAGTAAAGTCAAGGTAACCCGTGTGTCCAAACATCAAGGGGAAAACCCGAGGAATCCACCCGGAGGATTCCACTCGATGTAATCATCAAGGTGAACGTAAGAGGACCACCCTCGAGGGGGTTGCACGACAGAGCCGTATCGGGAATGGTGAAGGAGGAACCACCCTCGTTGACCACGAGAATAGCTACACTACAGATATCTCATCAGGAGTGATGTATGAGGTTCCACCCTCGGCACTCGATGGTAACTTTGCAGAGTCGAGCAACAAAAGGGCATGATGTGATGTGAGGTGTTCGGGCTCTGGTCGTCGATCACGTTGATCAAGTCGTCGATGATGAAGCAGGGGCAACAAGGACAAAGGTGGGGGTCACTGATGGAACACTAACCAACCTATACTAAGTAGTTTAGGATAAGCAGGTATGGTACAGCAACAGGTACAAAATCAGGCTATGCATAAGAATAGGAGCAATCAATTTCAGTAGAAAAATCTAATGTAAGCATGAGAGAATGGAATGGGCGATATCGGAATGATCAAAGGGGGGCTTGCCTGGAAGCTCCGCTTTCAGGGAAGAAGGGTCATTGTTGATGTAGTCGATCACAGGGGCATCAGCAACGGTCTCGGGGTCTACCGGAGAGAAGAGGGGGAAGAAACAGTAAATACATAGCAAGTAAGTGCATAACAAGACGACGGGAGCACAAGGCTAGGGGCTGTGCAGCACAGGAGCGGGCGCCGCGGCACCCATAGGGGCACCGGCGGGCACGGCACCGACGGGGAAGGGGCGAGGTCAGGCCGGGGTAGCAGCGGCCGTCGCCGGACGGCGGCAACCGAGGTAGGGGCTGTGGGGGCGGTGCCAGCGGGTGAGGGGGTGACGGGCACGACAGGCTGCACGGGGCGGCCCGGCGTGGCAGTGGCGAAGGTAGCGACACGGGCACGCGCGCCAGAGGCGCAGTGGGAGGTGAGTGGGGCAGGGGCACGATCACGCGCGCATCGTTCCATGCCCAGGGAGCGACGGGCACGTGCCGGGCGAGCCCAGTGCGCGGTCGGAGGGCCGTGGCCACGCGCGGGTGTCGGGAGGGCCATGGTGAGCGCGAGGACGCAGGTCGGAGCGCACACGCGCAATGGGGGCTTCAGGAGGGGAGTCGGACGGAGGGAGCTCACCAGCCCTGTGTGGAGGTGCAAAGGCGCGCTCGGGGGAGGGCCGGAGTAGCGAGGCGATGTCGACGATGTCCAGGACGGGGAGAGAGTAGCACGAGGGAGAGGCGGGGACGGGGTAGTCCGGCGGTGACGGGCGGCGCCGGCGCCGGGCGCCGAGGAGAGGCGGCGGGGTCGGGACGAGGGCGACGGGGGCGATCCAGATCCCGAATCGGGGGGAAGGAGAGGAGCGTGAGTGCGTGGGGGAAGTGGGGGGGATCTGGTGGTTAAGGTTCGGGGGTGTGGCCTAATAGGCCAGGGGCAGCGGGGGTGGGCCGGCTGGACTGCGTGTGTGACCAGCTGGGCCTGTTGGCCCAGATGGCCGGGGGGTCTTTTGTTTGTTTGCTTGTTTCCTCCTTTTCTTTTATTAACTTTTGCCTTTTGTTTAAATTGAAATTTGAATCCGAATTTGATTCAATCATCGCGGGGTTAACAACAGGAATCGTGATGACATGGCATCATTAGCATGAGATTAATGTAGCATAATTATCCGGGCGTTACAATTCTCCTCCACTACAAGAAATCTCGTCCCGAGATTTAGGAGGTAGAAGGAAACAATGTGGGGTATTCATCACGCAGGCGATCCTTGCATTCCCAAGTGGCTTCATCTTCAGAGTGATGTGACCACTGGACCTTGAGGAACTTGATCTCCTTCTGACGTTTGCGGCATTCATCTTGGTCGAGAATGCGGACCAGATTCTCTTTATACGAAAGGTCCTGTTACAACTCGAGCACTTCATGATCCACTGCTCGAATTGGGTCCTTGAAGCAGCGACGAAGCTGTGACACGTGGAACACATCATGGACCTGGGAAAGGTTCGATGGAAGCTCTAGCTAGTATGCCACTTTTCCACGCCTTTCAAGAATAGTGAATGGACCAATATAGCGACGAGCTAGCTTGCCGTTGATCCTGAAGCAGTGAGCACCCTTCATAGGTATGACTCGAAAATAAGCCTTTTCGCCAGGTTGATAGACCATGTCTTTGTGATGACGGTCATTGTCGGTGTCAAAACCGGCGGATCTCGGATAGGGGGTCCCGAACTGTGCGTCTAAGGCAGATGGTAACAAGAGGCAGGGGACACAATGTTTTAGCCAGGTTCGGGCCCTCTTGATGGAGTAGATCTACCACGAGATCGGAGAGGCTAAACCCTAGAAGCTAGCCTATGGTATGATTGTATGTCGTCCTACGGACTAAAACCCTCCGGTTTATATAGACACCGGAGAGGGTTAGGGTTACACAAGGTCGGTTACAAAGGAGGAGATACACATATCCATATTGCCTAGCTTGCCTTGCACGCCAAGTAGAGTCCCATCTGGACACGAGACGATGTCTTCAATCTTGTATCTTCATAGTCTAACAGTCCGGCTGTCAGGAGACCCCCTAATCCAGGACTCCCTCAGTAGCCCGTGAACCAGGCTTCAATGTTGATGAGTCCGGCGCACAGTATTGTCTTCGACATTGCAAGGTGGGTTCCTCCTCCGAATACATCACGGGAGAATTTGAATACAAGGATAGTGTCCGACCCTGCAAAATAAGTTCCACATACCACCGTAGAGAGAATAATATTTTCACAAATCCAATTTGCTGACTTGTTTTGGCAACACGACATTATGTCATGGCCCGGTGATTATTCGAACCGTTTCCTTTAACTAGCCCCGCACATAACGCGAGGCAGTTTTTGACAGGTCTTGTCTAAGCAGAGATCGTGTCCCGTTATCACGGGATTCTCATCAATACGGGCATGGGTAACCCAACCACGCCATTGATTACGGTGCTTGGGGGATAAGCGAGTTTAACAGGCTAGTGGGGATGCATAGTTTCATCCGCCCATATAAAGGGATAAGGATTAACCTTTTCATGCACGCCCTCTTCCTCCTTTGCTCATCCATTTTCGCACACTCGAGCTCTAGCGCCCAAGTCCGCACTACCCACCTCAACCTATGCCAACCATGTCCGGAGCGGGAGGCAGGTGGATGGTCTCCTCCGTCATGGAGGGAAACATCAAGAAGCTGAGGAGAGCCGGATACCTACCCGACGACATCGTGCACCGGATCCTAGATGAGGGGCCGCACATCCCCACCCCCGGGCCCCATGAGAGGGTAGTGTTCCTTACCCATTCCTCCGTCGACTGGGATTCCCTCTCCACCCATTCGTCTGGGGGCTCATGTTCTACTATGGCCTGGATTTCCACAATCTGGCCCCGAACATCATCCTCAACATCTCGGTGTTTATCGTAGTGTGCGAGGCCTTCCTCCACATTAAGCCCCACTTCGGCTTATGGTTGAAGACCTTCAATGTCAAGCCGAAGGTGGTGGGCGGCCGCCAGGCGGAGTGCGGAGGTGCCATGGTGGGCAAGATGCCCAACGTTACATGGCTCGAGGGCTTCTTTGTGGAAACCATAAAGGGGTGGCAATCGGGGTGGTTCTACATCATCGAGCCGCGTGACCCTGCATGGGCAGCGGCCCCCGAGTTCCGATCTGGCATCCCCACGCGGCTCACTTCCTGGAAAGAGAAGGGCCTGCCCTGGGGTAGTTCAGGAGAGCTGACCGGACTCCAAACACGGTGACCAAGAAGCTCAAACTTGTCAATGTAGTCCAGGTCATGCTCATCCGCCGGATCCTCCCGTGTCGAAAACGGGCCTTCAACTTGTGGGAGTTCGACCCGGCCCAGCACCAAACTCCGAACAGGCTCTTCGATACAACACACAAGGATGCCTAGAAGGTGCTTTTCAAGGGCGCCGAGGTCACCCCACCCATTACTGAGGATCGCGGATTCAGCGCGAAGCGCCAAGCCAGTGCGGTAAGCTGCTGTACCTCTTACAGGATACTTATTTTTCATAAATTGACTCCATGCAGGATCTAAACTCCCGTACCTTTGACAGGACTGGCAGGAGACGGCCGGACAGATCGACTGTCCGGCTCCTTTGCCCGAAGGCCTAGCAGACGCTCTTCTGACGAAGATGCTGACTCCGGCTCCTTATACGGTGCCGGAGAAGACCAAGAAGGCCAAGGGAACCCGAAAGTGTTCCCGGCGCCAGGTGTTATCGGACTCATCGCCCGATGACTCTGCGGCACACTCCTCCGCCGAAGACGAGGAGGAAGAAAAAGATGCTCCCCCTCTAGGCGGGGGAGACAAGAAAAGGAAGGCCGCCCCAACCGGGGGGGGGGGCGAAGTGTCCAAGAAGGGAAGGACTCTCCTTCCCGACAGCTCCACCGCCGCCGCCGAAGGCGGAGACGAGTGGTTGCCCAGGGCCAAGCCCCTGGGGAGGTCGTAAGTATTCGGACAACAGAGTAACTCATAGTATTCCTTTGTCGCACTACTTCACCTATCGCCGAAATATGATTATGCAGGCCGCCCCGAGCCCGTATAGATGTATCATCGGACGGCTCCCTGGGTTCGTCAGATATGGATAGCGATCCTGTCCCGACCGCCACCTCCCCTCATCATGCGGACGATGCCGAGGTGCTGTCTCACGAGGGACTGGGTCAAGGGGAGACAGTCCCGGAGGCGCCTCAAGGCGGAGCCGAGGGGACAAGGCCCCTGAGAGCTCCGAGTTCGGCACTCAACCGAACCACTCGCCGGAACCTCCAGTGGTTCCGGACTCGGGCAGGCGGCCTCCTTCTAAGAGGGGCAGGACGCCTGTGCAGGTGACCTCTGAATATCCAGAGGCGCCGGACAATCTGCTGGAAGCACTTCGCAGCGCTTCCATCGACGAGGAGCACCGTACTATCATGAGTGCAGTGATCCAGAAGGTTCAGTCCACCAAGAGCAGATTAACTGAAGCCTGTGCCAGCCTTCTAACAGGCTTTGAGGTAAGTGTTTAAAATATAGTAAACATATTACCGCATAGACAGTAGCCCCTGATGCTATGTTCGGTGTTCACAAAGAAAAGCCGAACAGAGGATCAAATAATATCACAGGAGTCTAATATAAGTATGTCAATATGCATATGCAGGCTTCGCTGCTGGCGTCCGCCGCACTGACTGCGGAGGTCCCCATACTGAAGCAGGACCTTAAAGGGTACCAGGATGAGCTCGGCCTTTTCAAGAGGCAGCTCAAGGAGAACAAAGGTAAGTAGTACCTAGTCTGCAGATATGTATAAAAAGAGTGCGATTGTAAAATGACAAAATCATCGTGAATTTGCCAGGGGCCAAGACCGAAGTGGCGACCCTAAAGCAAGCGCTATCCGAGGCCGAAGATAAAACGGCCAAGGAGCGCACCGAGTGAGAAAAGAAAGAGGCTCGGGTGGGCGAGGTGCAGCAAGAGCTCCAGGCTCTCGTGACGAAGCACGAGGCGTTGGAGCTTGACTCGAAGACGCGAGAGTCTGAGCTTGCCGCGGCCCTCGAGAGCGCAGAAAGTGCCAAGGCCAAAGCCCAAAAGGCCCTCCAGGAGACTGACCCAATGAAGAAGATAGCAGCGGGTAAGGCATTCTATATGCAAAGCAAGCATGTAAAAGTAAATTACCGATTACTTACCCGAATTCGGAGCTCTCCAGGAGCGTTCGTAGATTTGCACCGCAGCGTGTTGGATGCCGCATAGTTTTACCAGGCCGAAGAGGGAAGCTCAATGGAGAAGCTGTTCTGGTCTCAGTATATTGGGACCGAACACCCGATGCCTCTGAGCGACCAGCTAAAGCAGCTGGTCGAGCTGCACAAGGCGGCCGAAAAGGCCGTGAAGGGCTTTATAGTCCGGCTGTGGCCTGGCGACGCCCTTCCGAACAGCTACTTCGGCCTGGTGAGGCGGCTTGTGGATGCTTGCCCATGGATGGAGGTCGTCAAGCGGTCCGTCTGCATCGAAGGTGCACGCCGGTCTTTCGCCCGTGCGAAGGTGCAGTGGGCCAAGCTAGACGCCGTGAAGCTGATCAAGGAAGGGCCGCCGCAGGGCAAAGAGCATCGCACCCCCGAAATTTATTATGAGGGTGTCCTGAAGGGTGCCCGGCTTGTAGCGGACGAATGTTCAAAGGATGTAATATTTGAGTAAACTTGCTCTTGTGATCATGTATGATGAAAACTTGTTTCATATGTGCTATGCAACGCTTGTGTGAATTTAAAATATTAGCTTCTGTTTGGCCATTTATCCAATCTGAGAGATGGCTAGTCCTCGGCTTCTACCCCCATGCCATGAGTGCTGGGGTGTTAGGGATAAAGCTGAGCACTCTTGTTCCCATGTTTGGGTCCTTTGAGGGAGGTGCTCAGCACAACGAACAAGGCAACCGGACTAATAATGCTTTATCCTTCTCACTTAGCCATAGAATTCTATAATTTTAAATTTCGGCGAAGCCCCTGGTATTCGAAAGGCCGAATTCGGGGCGCGATACACGCCTTTAAGACGGACAGGGCCGGCCCCTTGCTCTAAGCGGCATAAGTCTTTAGGTACTCGAAAACCTCGCCGAACAGCGACCAGTCTCTCGCCTTATCAGGACAGTCAGTTTTAGCTTTCTCTACTGAGGTGCTCAGTCCAGCAGAACCGGGACACAATCGCAGTAGTTCTCGTAGCGCTACCTTAGCCGATAGAGCGGAACGTAAGGTACCAAAACATAGGAGCCGGGCAAACCCAACATTTGACCAAAGACATGATTCGGAGCTGATGCATATAATGCTATAAGTTCGGGGTGCCGCACTTGTGAAACTATTTAGACTTTTCACACCATATTGTGGGCTACGTAAGCCCCTGGTGTATTGGCCGTACCAAAGTGTACGGTTGCAAGGTGTCATTAATGAACATATATATAACAAGAATGCAATAATAGTCGTAATGTTATGCGTTGTTTATTTAAAAAGTTGCGTTAAAGCAGAATGATACTGACGGTGCGATAAGCAAAGAGTAGGACTAGTTCCCTTCCAAGGGCAAGCTGAGGAACAATATTAAATCAAATATATCGCTCGTTATTGTAATCCACCTGGGAATTCCGTGGTGTGACGTAGCTTTCTGCCTCCTTGGTTGCTGCATCATGTGTTCGGCAATAGTGCTGCCGGGCAAGGTTTCCAGAGATTAAGGTCCTGAAAAAGAGAAAAATAACCAATCGGGAAGCCCCTAGTGCGGATTTAAGCCGCGTCTTGGGGCGTGCCGCAGTTGTGCCCCCCTCCCTACCTGTGCCCATGGTATTTTTAATGCATAATGATGTACGCGTGGCACGAGTTTCGCCGTTCGGCTGGTACTGGGGTGGGGGCCGCATTGCTACGCGAGCTTAGATCGTGCCAGGCGGTCTAATTGTCGATTGCTCCGAGCACGCTTGAAGGTGTCCGGGTCTTGAGACGCCAAACTGGTGGATTGCCTTGAGAGGGTGATTTGCGCTTCTGCTGCGAGGGCTGCGGTGTGCTCCTCCGTTCGGAGAAAGCGCTTTCTGTTTCCATTGACTGTAATAACCCCGCGAGGTCCTGGCATCTTGAGCTTGAGGTAGGCATAATGCGGTACCGCATTGAATCTCGCAAATGCGGTTCGCCCGAGCAGTGCATGATAACCACTGTGGAACGGGACTATATCGAAGATTAACTCTTCGCTTTGGAAGTTATCCGGGGATCTGAATACCACTTCCAGTGTAATTGAGCCTGTGCAATGGGCGTCTACGCCTGGAATGACACCTTTAAAGGCCGTTTTGGTGGATTTGATCCTTGAGGGATCTATACCCATTTTGCGCACTGTGTCCTGATAAATCAGGTTCAGGCTACTACCGCCATCCATAAGGACTCAAGTGAGGTGAAATCCGTCAATGATTGGGTCTAGAACCAGTGCGGCGAATCCGCCATGACGGATACTAGTGGGATGGTCCCTGCGATCGAAAGTGATCGTATAGGAGGACCATGGGTTGACCTTTGGGGCGACTGGCTCCAACGCATATACGTCTCTGAGCGCACGCTTCCGCTCCCTCTTGGGGATGTGGGTTGCGTATATCATGTTCACCGTCCGCACTTGTGGGGGAAACCTCTTCTGTCCTCCGGTGTGTGGCTGCCGGGGCTCCTCCTCATCATCGCTATGTGGCCCCTTGTCCTTACTTTCGGCAATTAACTTCCCGGCCTGCTTGAACACCCAACAATCCCTGTTGGTGTGATTGGCTGGCTTTTCTGGGGTGCCATGTATTTGACACGAGCGATCGAGTATACGGGCCAAGCTGGACGGACCCGGCGTACTTTGTTTGAATGGCTTTTTCCGCTGACCGGGTTTAGAGCCTTTGAATCCGGCATTGACTGTCGTATCCTCGGTATTATCGCTCTTAATGCGGCGCTTATGTTTGTTGCGGGGTGACCTGCCATTGCCGTCATGGGTATCCGAAGTACCATTGTTCTTTGATATGTTATTACTGCGAGCCAGCCAACTGTCTTCTCCCACACAAAAGCGGGTCATGAGTGTCGTGAGGGCTGCCATAGATTTTGGCTTTTCCTGACGAAGGTGCCGGGCTAGCCATTCGTCGCGGATGTTGGGTTTGAAAGCCGCTAGGGCCTCTGCATCCGGACAGTCGACGATTTGATTTTTCTTTGTTAGGAACCGAGTCCAGAATTGCCTGGCTGATTCTTCTGGCTGCTGAATTATGTGGCTCAAGTCATCGGCATCTGGTGGCCGCACATAAGTGCCCTCAAAGTTGTCGAGGAATGCGGCTTCTAGATCTTCCCAATAGCTAATGGACTCTGCTGGCAGGCTGTTAAGACAATGCCGCGCTGGTCCCTTGAGCTTTAGTGGGAGGTATTTGATGGCGTGTAAGTCATCACCGCGAGCCATCTGAATGTGGAGGAGGAAATCCTTGATCCATACCGCGGGATCTATTGTGCCGTTGCATGATTCAATATTTACAGGTTTGAAACCTTCTGGGATTTGATGATCCATTACTTCGTCTGTGAAGCATAAGGGGTGTGCGGCGCCTCTGTATTGGGCTATATTGTGACGCAGCTCAAATGGGTCTTGCCAGCTGTGTTCGGCCCGGCCGGATTTACTTCTGTATACGGCGTGACGTTTATCGTCTCGCATAGTGGCGTGCCCTCGTGATCCGTAGATCAATATTGCATGCTTTGCTTTGTCCTCCAATATGTCTCGCAGGTCTGGCGTATCTCCCCATGCATTTTTATTTGAATGGCGTCGGGGTGCAGGCTGGGTTTTTGGCTGGAATGCCTCTCTATCGCGGCCACGAGGTGGCCGATCAGCTGCGTCATACGCTTCTTCCTCCAGTCGGGGTAGCAACCTGCATTTTGGGTAACTCTTGGAGGGGCTCTCAAGTTTATATTCCTCGGCCGCGAGGACTTCAGTCCATTTGTCAGCTAGCAGATCTTGATCAGCTTGAAGCTGCTGCTGCTTTTTCTTAAGGCTATTTGCCGTGGCTATAAGCCGGCGTTTAAAGCGCTCTTGTTCGACAGGATGTTCTGGGACGGCGAATTCGTCGTCGCCGAGGCTTGCCTCGTCTTCTGAGGGGGGCATGTAATTATCATCCTCCGCCTCTCCATCTGCCGCTCGCTCAGAAGGGCTGGCTCCTCCATCCTCCTGCTCTAAATCTTGCTGGAGGGGATTGTTGTTGTCTCCGGCACTATCCGGAGTGTTATTATCTCCTATGCCAGTATCACCACTTTTGCTTTGGCGGGACTTAGAGCGGCGCCGCTGACGTCGGTGCTTGGGTTGCTTCTTGGAGGGGTCATCCTCCGCTATCTCGTTGCCATTGCCTTCTTTGGGTGTATCCACCATGTATATATCGTATGATGAGGTGGCTGTCCAGTGCCCTGTGGGCAGTGGTTCCTCTTCGTCTCCCGCATCGTCGTCCATACCGTTGATGTCTTCGGATTCGAAGTCGAGCATGTCGGTTAAGTCATCGACAGTGGCTACTAAGTGGGTGGTGGGTGGGCCGCGAATTTCTTCGTCGTCCGCATCCCAGTCCTGCCGGACATAGTTCAGCCAGGATCCTCCTGACAAGGAGAGAGACCTAAATGAGTTCAGTATGTCGCCAAAGGGCGAGTGCTGAAAAATATCCGCGGAGGTAAACTCCATGATCGGCACCCAATCGGATTCGATAGGAACGGGCGCAGGCGGCTCGGAGTCCATGGCCGGAGAAGGATCCGGCAGTTTAACAACACGGCTCTCGTACAAGGTAAGGTCGATGTTTGGCTCTATCGCCGCTGAGGGTAAGGCCTCCGTGGAAGGGTCCATCCACGCGTCCATGGACGGCGCAACTGGCTCCGAATTGAGGGTCGGAGCGGCTGCCTGTGCGATCTCTTGAACACTGTCCGATGGTAGAGCTAAATCGTACTCATCGTGACCGCGTGACGCACAAGGCAGAGGGTCGAATCCGTCGAAGATGAAGTCTCCACGGATATCGGCCGTGTAGTTTAAGCTTCCAAACATGACCTGGTGGCCAGGGGCATAACTTTCAATCTGCTCCAGATGGCCAAGCGAATTGGCCCGCAGTGCAAATCCACCGAACACGAAGATCTGTCCGGGGAGAAAAGTCTCACCCTGGACTGCATCGCTATCGATGATAGTAGGAGCCATCAAGCCTAATGGCGACGACACAGAGGAACTCTCAATGAAAGCACCAATGTCGGTGCCAAAACCGGCGGATCTCGGGTAGGGGGTCCCGAACTGTGCGTCTAAGGCGGATGGTAATAGGAGGCAGGGACACAATGTTTTACCCAAGTTCGGGCGCTCTTGATGGAGGTAAAACCCTACGTACTGCTTGATTAATATTGATGATATGGGTAGTACAAGAGTAGATCTACCATGAGATCGAAGAGGCTAAACCCTAGAAGCTAGCTTATGGTATGATTGTATGTCATCCTATGGACTAAAACCCTCTGGTTTATATAGACACCGGAGAGGGTTAGGGTTACACAAGGGCGGTTACAAAGGAGGAGATACACATATCCGTATTGCCTAGCTTGCCTTCCACGCAAAGTAGAGTCCCATCCGGACACGAGACGAAGTCTTCAATCTTGTATCTTCATAGTCTAACAGTCCGGCCAATGGAGATAGTCCGGCTGTCCGGAGACCCCCTAATCCAGGACTCTCCTCAGATCCCATCTCAGATTTCATGGTCTCAAGCCATTTTGCAGAATCTGGGCTCATCATCGCTTCCTCATAGTTCGTAGGTTCTCCATGGTGTAGTAACATGACTTCCAGAACAGGATTACCATACCACTCTGGTGCGGACCGTACCCTGGTTGACCTACGAGGTTCGGTAGTAACTTGATCTGAAGTTTCATGATCATCATCATTAGCTTCCTCACTAATTGTTGTAGGAATCACTGGAACTAATTTCTGTGATGAACTACTTTCCAATTCGGGAGAAGGTACAATTACCTTATTAAGTTCTACTTTCCTCCCAATCACTTTTTCAAGAGAAACTCCTTCTCTAGAAAGGATCCATTCTTAGCAACTAAATATCTTGCCTTCGGATCTGTGATAAAAAGTCTACCCAACAGTTTCTTTTGGGTATCCTATGAAGACGCACTACTCCGATTTGGGTTTGAGCTTATCAGTTTGAAACCTTTTCACATAAGCATCGCAACCTCAAACTTTATGGAACGACAGCTTTGGTTTCTTGCCAAACCATAGTTCATACGGTGTCATCTCAACGGATTTAGATGGTGCCCTATTTAACATGAATGCAGCTATCTCTAATGCATAACCCCAAAATGATAGCGGTAAATCAGTAAGAGACATCATAGATCGCGCCATATCTAGTCAAGTGCGATTACGACGTTCGGACACACCATTACGCTATGGTGTTCCAGGTGGCGTGAATTGCGAAACTATTCTGCATTGTTTCAAATGAAGACCAAACTCGTAACTCAAATATTCTCGTACACGACAAGATCGCAGAAAGTTTATTTTCTTGTTACGATGATTTTCCACTTCACTCTGAAATTCTTTAAACTTTTCAAATGTTTCAGACGTATGTTTCATCAAGTAGATATGCCCATATCTTCTCAAATCATCTGTGAAGGTCAGAAAATAACGATACCCGTCACGAGCCTCAAGACTTATCGGATGGCATACATCAGTATGTATTGTTTCCATTAAGTCAGTTGCTCGCTCCATTGTTCCGGAGAACGGAGTCTTAGTTATCTTGTGTTGGGGAACATAGTAATTTCAAAAAATTCCTACACACACACATGATCATGGTGATGCATAGCAACGAGAGGGGAGAGTGTTTCTACGTACCCTCATAGACCGAAAGCGGAATTGTTAGCACAACGCGGTTGATGTAGTCATACGTCTTCACGATCCGACTGATCCAAGTACCGAACGCACGGCACCTCCGAGTTCAGTGCACGTTCAGCTCAATGACGTCCCATGAACTCCGATCCAGCAGAGCTTCACGGGAGAGTTTCGTCAGCACGACGGTGTGATGACGGTGATGATGATGCTACCGACGTAGGGCTTCGCCTAAGCACCACTACAATATAATCGAGGTGGATTATGGTGGAGGGGGGCACCGCACACGGCTGGAATAGATCAATAGATCAACTTGTGTGTCTAGAGGTTCCCCCCATCCACGTATATAAAGGAGCACGGGGGAGGCCGGACGGCCCCTGTAGGCGCGCCAGGAGGAGGAATCCTCCTCCTAGTAGGAGTAGGATTCCCCTCTTTTCTACTCCTATTAGGAGGGGGAAAGGAAGGGGGAGAGGGAGAAGGAAAGGGGGGCGCCGCCCCCCTCTCCTAGTCCAATTCAGACCAGAGGGGGAGGGGCGCGCGGCCTGCCCTAGGCCAGCCCTCTTGCTCTCCACTAAGGCCCATAAGGCCCACTATTTCCCCCCCCCCCCCGAGGGGGGGGGGGTCCGGTAACCCTCCGGCACTCCGATTTTCTCCGAAACCATCCGGAACACTTCCGATGTCCGAATATAGTCGTCCAATATATTGATCTTTACGTCTCGACCATTTCGAGACTCCTCGTCATGTCCGTGATCATATCCGGGACTCCGAACTACCTTCCATACATCAAAACAAAAACTCATAATACCGATCGTCACCAAACTTTAAGCGTGCGGACCCTACGGGTTCGAGAATTATGTAGACATGACCGAGACACGTTTCCGTTCAATAACCAACATCAGAAACTGGATGTTCATATTGGCTCCCACATGTTCTACGAAGATCTTTATCGTTCAAACCGCATAACAACATACGTTGTTCCCTTTTTCATCGATATGTTACCTGCCCAAGATTCGATCGTCGGTATCTCAATACCTAGTTCAATCTCGTTACCGGCAAGTCTCTTTACTCGTTCCGTAATACATCATCCCGCAACTAACTCATTAGTTACAATGCTTGCAAGGCTTATAGTGATGTGCATTATCGAGTGGGCCTAGAGATACCTCTCCGACAATCGGAGTGACAAATCCTAATCTTGATTTATGCCAACTCAACAAGTACCACCGGAGACACCTGTAGAGCACCTTTATAATCACCCAGTTACATTTTGACGTTTGGTAGCACACAAAGTGTTCCTCCGGTAATCAGGAGTTGCATAATCTCATAGTCATAGGAACATGTATAAGTCATGAAGAAAGCAATAGCAGAAAACTAAACGATCAAGTGCTAAGCTAACGGAATGGGTCAAGTCAATCACATCATTCTCGTAATGATGTGATCCCATTAATCATATGACAAATCATGTCTATGGTTAGGAAACTTAACCATCTTTGATTAATGAGCTAGTCAAGTAGAGGCATACTAGTGGCACTCTGTTTGTCTATGTGTTCACACATGTACTAAGTTTCCGGTTAATACAATTCTAGCATGAATAATAAACATTTATCATGATATGTGGAAATAAATAATAACTTTATTATTGCCTCTAGGGCATATTTCCTTGAGCTTCCCACTTGCACTAGAGTAAATAATCTAGATTACACAGTAATGATTCTAACACCCATGGAGCCTTGGTGCTGATCATGTTTTGCTCGTGAGAGAGGCTTAGTCAATGGGTCTGCAACATTCAGATCCATATGTATCTTGCAAATCTCTATGTCTCCCACCTAGACTAGATCGCGGATGGAATTGAAGCGTCTCTTGATGTGCTTGGTTCTCTTGTGAAATCTGGATTCCTTTGCCAATGCAATTGCACTAGTATTGTCACAAAAGATTTTCATTGGACCCGATGCACTAGGTATGACACCTAGATAGGATATGAACTCCTTCATCTAGACTCCTTCATTCGCTGCTTCCGAAGCAGCAATGTACTCCGCTTCACACGTAGATCCCTCCCTGACACTTTGTTTAGAACTGCTCCAACTGACAGCTCCACCGTTCAATATAAACACGTATCCGGTTTGCGATTTGGAATCGTCCAGATCAGTGTTAAAGCTTGCATTAACGTAACCATTTACGATAAGCTCTTTTTCACCTCCATAAGTGAGAAACATATCCTTAGTCCTTTTCAGGTATTTCAGGATGTTCTTGACCACTGTCCAGTGATCCACTCCTGGATCACTTTGGTACCTCCCTGCTAAACTAATAGCAAGGCACACATCAGGTCTGGTACACAACATTTCATACATGATAGAGCCTATGGATGAAGCATAGGGATCATCTTTCATTTTGTCTCTATCTTCTGCAGTGGTCGGGCATTGAGTCTTACTCAACTTAACACCTTGTAATACAGGTAATAACCCTTTCTTTGCCTGATCCATTTTGAACTTCTTCAAAACTTTGTCAAGGTATGTGCTTTGTGAAAGTCCAATTAAGCGTCTTAATCTATCTCTATAGATCTTGATGCCCAATATGTAAGCAGCTTCACCGAGGTCTTTCATTAAAAACTCTTATTCAAATATCCTTTTATGCTATCTAGAAATTCTATATCATTTCCAATCAACAATATGTCATCCACATATAATATTAGAAATGCTACAGAGCTCCCACTCACTTTCTTGTAATACAGGCTTCTCCAAAAGTCTGTATAAAACCATATGCTTTGATCACACTATCAAAACATTTATTCCAACTCCGAGAGGCTTGCACCAGTCCATAAATGGATCACTTGAGCTTGCACACTTTGTTAGCACCCTTTGGATCAATAAAACCTTCAGGTTGCATCATATACAACTCTTCTTCCAGAAATCCATTCAGGAATGCAGTCTTCATATCCATTTGCCAAATTTCATAATCATAAAATGCGGCAATAGCTAACATGATTCAGATGGACTTAAGCATCGCTACGGGTGAGAAGGTCTCATCGTAGTCAACTCCTTGAACTTGTCAAAAACCTTTCGCAACAAGTCGAGCTTACGCCAGGGTTTTCCCAGTCACGACGTTGTAAAACGACGGCCAGTGAATTGTAATACGACTCACTATAGGGCGAATTCGAGCTCGGTACCCGGGGATCCTCTAGAGTCGACCTGCAGGCATGCAAGCTTGCATCAACGTAACCATTTACGATAAGCTCTTTGTCACCTCCATAAACGAGAAACATATCCTTAGTCCTTTTCAGGTATTTCAGGATGTTCTTGACCGCTGTCCAGTGATCCACTCTTGGATCACTTTGGTACCTCCCTGCTAAACTAATAGCAAGGGACGCATCAGGTCTGGTACACAGCATTTCATACATGATAGAGCCTATCGCTGAAGCATAGGGATCATCTTTCATTTTGTCTCTATCTTTTGCAGTGGTCAGGAATTGAGTCTTACTCAACTTAACACCTTGTAATACAGGTAATAACCCTTTCTTTGCCTGATCCATTTTGAACTTCTTCAAAACTTTGTCAAGGTATGTGCTTTGTGAAAGTCTAATTAAGCGTCTTGATCTATCTCTATAGATCTTGATGCCCAATATGTAAGCAGCTTCACCGAGGTCTTTCATTAAAAAACTCTTATTCAAATATCCTTTTATGCTATCCAGAAATTCTATATCATTTCCAATCAACAATATGTCATCCACATATAATATTAGATATGCTACAGAGCTCCCACTCACTTTCTCGTAATACAGGCTTCTCCAAAAGTCTGTATAAAACCATATGCTTTGATCACACTATCAAAACATTTATTCCAACTCTGAGAGGCTTGCACAAGTCCATAAATGGATCACTAGATCTTGCACACTTTGTTAGCACCCTTTGGATCAATAAAACCTTCAGGTTGCATCATATACAACTCTTCTTCCAGAAATCCATTCAAGAATGCAGTCTTTATATCCATTTGCCAAATTTCATAATCATAAAATGCGGCAATAGCTAACATGATTCAGATGGACTTAAGCATCGCTACGGGTGAGAAGGTCTCATCGTAGTCAACTCCTTGAACTTGTCAAAAACCTTTCGCAACAAGTCGAGCTTTGTAGACAGTAACATTACCATTAGCGTCTGTCTTCTTCTTGAAGATCCATTTATTCTTGATGGCTTGCCGATCATCGGGCAAGTCAACCAAAGTCCACACTTTGTTCTCATACATGGATCCCATCTCAGATTTCATGGCCTCTAGCCATTTTGAGGAATCTGGGCTCATCACCGCTTCCTCATAGTTCGTAGGTTCATCATGGTCTAGTAACATGACCTCCAGAACAGGATTACCGTACCACTCTGGTGCGGATCTTACTCTGGTTGACCTATGAGGTTCGGTAGTAATTTGATCTAAAGTTTCATGATCATCATCATTAGCATCCTTACTAATTGGTGTAGGTGTCACAGGAACCGGTTTCTGTGATGAACCACTTTCCAATAAGGGAGCAGGTACAGTTACCTCATCAAGTTCTACTTTCCTCCCACTCACTTCTTTCGAGAGAAACTCCTTGTCTAGAAAGGATCCATTCTTAGCAACAAAAGTCTTGCCTTTGGATCTGTGATAGAAGGTGTACCCAACTCTTTCTTTTGGGTATCCTATGAAGACACATTTTTCCGATTTGGGTTCGAGCTTATCGGGTCGAAGCTTTTTCACATAAGCGTCGCAGCCCCAAACTTTAAGAAACGACAACTTTGGCTTCTTGCCAAACCACAGTTCATAAGGAGTCATCTCAGCGGATTTAGATGGTGCCCTATTTAACGTGAATGTAGCCGTCTCTAAAGCATAACCCCAAAATGATAGCGGTAAATCAGTAAGAGACATCATAGATCGCACCATATCTAGTAAAGTACGATTACGACATTCGGACACACCATTACGCTGTGGTGTTCCGGGTGGTGTGAGTTGCGAAACTATTCCGCATTGTTTCAAATGAAGACTAAACTCATAACTCAAATGTTCTCCTCCACGATCAGATCGTAGAAACTTTATTTTCTTGTTACGATGATTTTCCACTTCACTCTGAAATTCCTTGAACTTTTCAAATGTTTCAGACTTATGTTTCATCAAGTAGATATACCCATATCTGCTCAAATCATCTGTGGAGGTGAGAAAATAACGATATCCGCCGCGAGCCTCAATATTCATCGGGACACATACATCAGTATGTATGATTTCCAACAATTCTGTTGCTCGCTCCATAGTTCCGGAGAACGGCGTTTTAGTCATCTTGCCCATGAGGCATGGTTCGCAAGTACCAAGTGATTCATAATCAAGTGATTCCAAAAGTCCATCAGAATGGAGTTTCTTCATGTGCTTTATACCAATATGACCTAAACGACAGTGCCACAAATAAGTTGCACTATCATTATCAACTCTGCATCTTTTAGCTTCAATACTATGAATATGTGTATCTCCACTATCGAGATTCAAAAAGAATAGACCACTCTTTAAGGGTGCATGACCATAAAAGATATTACTCATATAAATAGAACAACCATTATTCTCTGATTTAAATGAATAACCGTCTCGCATTAAACAAGATCCAGATATAATGTTCATGCTCAATGCTGGCACCAAGTAACAATTATTCAGGTCTAATACTAATCCCGGAGGTAGATGTAGAGGTAGCGTGCCGACCGCGATCACATCGCCTTTGGAACCATTTCCCACGCGCATCGTCTCCTCGTCCTTTGCCAATCTTCGCTTAATCCATAGTCCCTGTTTCGAGTTGCAAATATTAGCAACAGAACCAGTATCAAATACCCAGGCACTACTGCGAGAATTAGTAAGGTACACATCAATAACATGTATATCACATATACCTTTGTTCACCTTGCCATCCTTCTTATCCGCCAAATACTTGGGGCAGTTCCGCTTCTAGTGACCAGTCTGTTTGCAGTAGAAGCATTCAGTCTCAGGCTTAGGTCCAGACTTGGGTTTCTTCTCTTGAGAAGCAACTTGTTTGCCATTCTTCTTGAAGTTCCGTTTCTTCTTCCCTTTACCCTTTTTCTTGAAACTAGTTGTCTTGTTAACCATCAACACTTGATGCTCCTTCTTGATTTGAACCTCCGCAGCCTTTAGCATTACGAAGAGCTCGGGAATTGTCTTATGAATCCCTTGCATGTTATAGTTCATCATGAAGCTTTTGTAGCTTGGTGGCAGTGATTTAAGAACTCTGTCAATGACACTATCAACAAGAAGATTAACTCCCAGTTGAGTCAATTGGTTATGGTACCTAGAAATTCTGAGTATATGCTCACTGACAGAACTATTCTCCTCCATCTTGCAGCTGTAGAACTTATTGGAGACTTGATATCTCTCAATCCGGGCATTTGCTTGAAATATTAACTTCAACTCCTAAAACATCTCATATGCTCCATGACGTTCAAAATGTCGTTGAAGTCCCGGTTCTAAGCCGTAAAGCATGGCACACTGAACTATCGAGTAGTCATCAGCTATGCTCTGCCAGACGTTCATAACATCTGGTGTTGCTCCTACAGCAGGTTTGGCACCTAGCTGTGCTTCCAGGACGTAATTCTTCTGTGCAGCAATGAGGATAATCCTCAAGTTATGGACCCAGTCCGTGTAATTGCTACCATCATCATTCAACTTTGCTTTCTCAAGGAACGCATTAAAATTCAGCGGAACAACAACATGGGCCATCTATCTACAACAACATAGACATGCAAAAATACTATCAGGTACTAAGTTCATGATAAATTAAAGTTCATTTAATCAAATTATTAAAGAACTCCCACTTAGATAGACATCCCTGTAATCATCTAAGTGATCATGTGATCCATATCAACTAAACCATGTCCGATCATCACGTGAGATGGAGTAGTTTTCAATGGTGAACATCACTATGTTGATCATATCTTCTATATGATTCACGCTCGACCTTTCGGTCTCTAGTGTTCTGAGGCCATATCTGCATATGCTAGGCTCGTCAAGTTTAACCCGAGTATTCTGCATGTGCAAAACTGGTTTGCACCCGCTCTATATGAACGTAGAGCTTATCACACCCGATCATCACGTGGTGTCTCGGCACGACGACCTTTCGCAATGGTGCATACTCAGGGAGAACACTTGTACCTTGAAATTTAGTGAGAGATCATCTTGTAATGCTACCGTCGATCTAAGCAAAATAAGATGCATAAAAGATAAACATCACATGCAATCAATATAAGTGATATGATATGGCCATCATCATCTTGTGCTTGTGATCTCCATCTCCGAAGCACCATCATGTTCACCATTGTCATCGGCGCGACACCTTGATCTCCATCGTAGCATCGTTGTCGTCTCGCCAAATATTTCTTCTACGACTATCGCTACTGCTTAGTGATAAAGTGAAGCCATTACAGGGCGATTGCATTACATACAATAAAGCGACAACCATATGGCTCCTGCCAGTTGCCGATAACTCGGTTACAAAACATGATCATCTCATACAATAAAATATTATCATGTCTTGACCATATCACATCACAACATGCCCTGCAAAAACAAGTTACACGCCCTCTACTTTGTTGTTGCAAGTTTTACGTGGCTGCTACGGGATGAGCAAGAACCGTTCTTACCTACGCATCAAAACCACAACGATAGTTTGTCAAGTTAGTGCTGTTTTAATCTTCTCAAGGACCGGGCGTAGCCACACTCGATTCAACTAAAGTTGGAGAAACTAACACCCGCCAGCCACCTGTGTGCAAAGCACGTCGGTAGAACCAGTCTCGCGTAAGCATACGCGTAATGTCGGTCCGGGCCACTTCATCCAACAATACCGCCGAACCAAAGTGTGACATGCTGATACGTCTCCGTCGTATCTATAATTTTTTATTATTCCATGCCAATATTATTCAACTTTCATATACTTTTTGGCATCTTTTTATATTATTTTTGGGACTAACATATTGATCCAGTGCCCAGTGCCAGTTCCTGTCTGTTGCATGTTTTTGGTTTCGCAGAATATCCATATCAAACGGAGTCCAAACGGGATAAAAACGGACGGAAATTATTTTTGGAAAATATGGAAAATTCGGAAGGAAAATCAACGCGAACCAGTGCCCGAGGTGGTCACGAGGCAGGGGGCGCGCCCCCTAGGGCGCGCCCCATACCCTCGTGAGCCCACCTAAGGTGGTTGACGCTCTTCTTTTGCCGCAAGAAAGCTAATATTCGGAAAAAAATCACGGCGAAAGTTTCAGGCCAATCGGAGTTACGAATCTCCATATATATACGAAACGGTGAAACAGAGCCAGAACAGAACACAAGAACCCAGAGAGAAACAAAGAGATAGATCCAATCTCGGAGGGGCTCTCGCCCTCCCATGCATGGAGGCCAAGGACCAGAGGGGAAACCCTTCTCCCATCTAGGGAGGAGGTCAAGGAAGAAGAGGAAGAAGGGGGCCCCTCTCCCCCTCTCCTCCGGTGGCGCCGGAACGCCGCCGTGGCCATCATCATCCATCACCGCGATCTTCACCAACACCTCCGCCATCTTCACCAACATCTCCATCACCTTCCCCCCTCTATCTACAGCGGTCCACTCTCCCGCAACCCGCTGTACCCTCTACTTGAACATGGTGCTTTATGCTTCATATTATTATCCAATGATGTGTTACCATCCTATGATGTCTGAGTAGATTTTCGTTGTCCTATCGGTGGTTGATGAATTGCTATGATTGATTTAATTTGCTTGTGGTTATGTTGCTGTCCTTTGGTGCCCATCATATGATTGCGCGCGTAGATCACACCCTAGGGTTAGTTGTATGTTGATAATGAAGGAAATATGCCCTAGAGCCAATAATAAAGTTATTATTTATTTCCTTATATCATGATAAATGTTTATTATTCATGATAGAATTGTATTAACCGGAAACATAATACATGTGTGAATACATAGACAAACAGAGTGTCACTAGTATGCCTCTACTTGACTAGCTCGTTAACCAAAGATGGTTATGTTTCCTAACCATGGACAAAGAGTTGTCATTTGATTAATGGGATCACATCATTAGTTGAATGATCTGATTGACATGACCCATTCCATTAGCTTAGCACCCGATCGTTTAGTATGTTGCTATTGCTTTCTTCATGACTTATACATGTTCCTATGACTATGAGATTATGCAACTCCCGTTTGCCGGAGGAACACTTTGTGTGCTACCAAACGTCACAACGTAACTGGGTGATTATAAAGGAGCTCTACAGGTGTCTCCAAAGGTACATGTTGGGTTGGCGTATTTCGAGATTAGGATTTGTCACTCCGATTGACGGAGAGGTGTCACTGGGCCCTCTCGGTAATGCACATCACTTAATCCTTGCAAGCATTGCAACTAATGAGTTAGTTGCGGGATGATGTATTACAGAACGAGTAAAGAGACTTGCCGGTAACGAGATTGAACTAGGTATTGAGATACCGACGATCGAATCTCGGGCAAGTAACATACCGATGACAAAGGGAACAACGTATGTTGTTATGCGGTCTGACCGATAAAGATCTTCGTAGAATATGTAGGAGCCAATATGAGCATCCAGGTTCCGCTATTGGTTATTGACCGGAGACGTGTCTCGGTCATGTCTACATTGTTCTCGAACCCGTAGGGTCCGCACGCTTAAGGTTTCGATGACAGTTATATTATGAGTTTATGAATTTTGATGACCGAAGTTTGTTCGGAGTCCCAGATGTGATCACGGACATGACGAGGAGTCTCGAAATGGTCGAGACATAAAGATTGATATATTGGAAGCCTATATTTGGATATAGGAAGTGTTCCGGGTGAAATCGGGATTTTACCGGTGTACCGGGAGGTTACCGGAAGCCCCCGGGAGGTATATGGGCCTAAGTGGGCCTTAGTGGGAGATAGGAGAGGTGGCCAGGGATGGGCCATGCACCCTACCCCCCTTAGTCCGAATAGGACAAGGAGAGAGGGGGCCGGCGCCCCCTTCCTCCTCTCTCTCTTTTTCCCCCCTTCACGAATCCTATTCCAACTAGGAAAGGGGGGGAGTCCTACTCCCGGAGGGAGTAGGACTCCTCCTGGCGCGCCCTATGATGGCCGGCCAGCCCCCCCCTTTTGAGACTTTATATACGGAGGCAAGGAGCACACCTAGAGACACAAGTTGATCCACGTGATCATATTCTTAGCCGTGTGCGGTGCCCCCTTCCACCATAGTCCTCGATAATATTGTAGCGGTGCTTAGGCGAAGCCCTGCGACGGTAGTACATCAAGATCGTCACCACGCCCGTCGTGCTGATGGAACTCTTCCCCGACACCTTTGCTGGATCGGAGCCCGGGGATCGTCATCGAGCTGTACGTGTGCTAAGAACTCGGAGGTGCCGGAGTAACGGTGCTTGGATCGGTCGGATCGGGAATACGTACGACTACTTCCTCTACGTTGCGTCAACGCTTCCGCAGTCGGTCTGCGTAGGTACGTAGACAACACTCTCCCCTCTCGTTGCTATGCATCACCATGATCTTGCGTGTGCGTAGGAAAATTTTGAAATTACTACGTTCCCCAACAGTGGCATCCGAGCCTAGGTTTTATGGTTTGATGTTATATGCACGAGTAGAACACAAGTGAGTTGTGGGCGATATAAGTCATACTGCCTACCAGCATGTCATACTTTGGTTCGGCGGTATTGTTGGACGAGACGACCCGGACCGACATTACGCGTACGCTTACGCGAGACCGGTTCTCCCGACGTGCTTTGCACATAGGTGGCTTGCGGGCGACAGTCTCTCCAACTTTAGTTGAATCGAGTGTGGCTACGCCCGGTCCTTGCGAAAGTTAAAACGGAGTCTATTTAACAAACTATCGTCGTGGTTTTGATGCGTAGGTGAGATTGGTTCTTGCTTAAGCCCGTAGCAGCCACGTAAAACTTGCAACAACAAAGTAGAGGACGTCTAACTTGTTTTTGCAGGGCATGTTGTGATGTGATATGGTCAAGTCATGATGATGAATTTTATTGTATGAGATGATCATGTTTTGTAACCGAGTTATCGGCAACTGGCAGGAGCCATATGGTTGTCGCTTTATTGTATGCAATGCAATCGCGATGTAATGCTTTACTTTATCACTAAGCGGTAGCGATAGTCGTGGAAGCATAAGATTGGCGAGACGACAACAATGCTACGATGGAGATCAAGGTGTCGCGCCGGTGACGATGGTGATCATGACGGTGCTCCGGAGATGGAGATCACAAGCACAAGATGATGATGGCCATATCATATCACTTATATTGATTGCATGTGATGTTTATCTTTTTATGCATCTTATCTTACTTTGATTGACGGTAGCATTATAAGATGATCTCTCACTAAATTATCAAGAAGTGTTCTCCCTGAGTATGCACCGTTGCCAAAGTTCGTCATGCCCAGACACCACGTGATGATCGGGTGTGATAAGCTCTACGTCCATCTACAACGGGTGCAAGCCAGTTTTGCACACGCAGAATACTCAGGTTAAACTTGACGAGCCTATCATATGCAGATATGGCCTCGGAACACAGAGATCGAAAGGTCGAGCGTGAATCATATAGTAGATATGATCAACATAATGATGTTCACCATTGAAAACTACTCCATCTCACGTGATGATCGGTTATGGTTTAGTTGATTTGGATCACGTGATCACTTAGAGGATTAGAGGGATGTCTATCTAAGTGGGAGTTCTTAAGCAATTTGATTAATTGAACTTAAACTTATCATGAACTTAGTACCTGATAGTATCTTGCTTGTTTATGTTGATCGTAGATAGATGGCTCGTGCTGTTGTTCCGTTGAATTTTAATGCGTTCCTTGAGAAAGCAAAGTTGAAAGATGATGGTAGCAATTACACGGACTGGGTCCGTAACTTGAGGATTATCCTCATTGCTGCTCAGAAGAATTACGTCCTGGAAGCACCGCTGGGTGCCAGGCCTGCTGCTGGAGCAACACCAGATGTTATGAACGTCTGGCAGAGCAAAGCTGATGACTACTCAATAGTTCAGTGTGCCATGCTTTACGGCTTAGAATCGGGACTTCAACGGCGTTTTGAACGTCATGGAGCATATGAGATGTTCCAGGAGTTGAAGTTAATATTTCAAGCAAATGCCCGGATTGAGAGATATGAAGTCTCCAATAAGTTCTATAGCTGCAAGATGGAGGAGAACAGTTCTGTCAGTGAGCATATACTCAAAATGTCTGGGTATAATAATCACTTGATTTAGATGGGAGTTAATCTTCCAGATGATTGCGTCATTGACAGAATTCTCCAATCACTGCCACCAAGCTACAAGAGCTTCGTGATGAACTATAATATGCAAGGGATGAACAAGACTATTCTCGAGCTCTTCGCAATGCTGAAAGCTGCGGAGGTAGAAATCAAGAAGGAGCATCAAGTGTTGATGGTTAACAAGACCACTAGTTTCAAGAAAAAGGGCAAAGGGAAGAAGAAGAAGGAGAACTTCAAGAAGAACGGAAAGCTAGTTGCTGCTTAGGAGAAGAAACCCAAGTCTGGACCTAAGCCTGAAACTGAGTGCTTCTACTGCAAGCAGACTGGTCACTGGAAGCGGAACTGCCCCAAGTATTTGGCGGATAAGAAGGATGGCAAGGTGAACAAAGGTATATGTGATATACATGTTATTGATGTGTACCTTACTAGAGCTCGCAGTAGCACCTGGGTATTTGATACTGGTTCTGTTGCTAATATTTGCAACTCAAAACAGGGACTACGGATTAAGCGAACACTGGCAAAGGACGAGGTGACGATGCGTGTGGGAAACGGTTCCAAAGTCGATGTGATCGCGGTCGGCACGCTACCTCTACATCTACCTTCGGGATTAATATTAGACCTAAATAATTGTTATTTGGTGCCAGCGTTGAGCATGAACATTATATCTGGATCTTGTTTGATGCGAGACGATTATTCATTTAAATCAGAGAATAATGGTTGTTCTATTTATATGAGTAATATATTTTATGGTCATGCACTTTTGAGAAGTGGTCTATTTTTGATGAATCTCGATAGTAGTAACACACATATTCATAATGTTGAAGCCAAAAGATGCAGAGTTGACAATGACAGTGCAACTTATTTGTGGCACTGCCGTTTAGGTCATATCGGTATAAAGCGCATGAAGAAACTCCATACTGATAGACTTTTGGAACCACTTGATTATGAATCACTTGGTACTTGCGAACCGTGCCTCATGGGCAAGATGACTAAAACACCGTTCTCCGGTACTATGGAGAGAGCAACAGATTTGTTGGAGATCATACATACAGATGTATGTGGTCCGATGAATATTGAGGCTCGTGGCGGATATCGTTATTTTCTCACCTTCACAGATGACTTAAGCAGATATGGGTATATCTACTTAATGAAACATAAGTCTGAAACATTTGAAAAGTTCAAAGAATTTCAGAGTGAAGTTGAAAATCATCGTAACAAGAAAATAAAGTTTCTACGATCTGATTGTGGAGGAGAATATTTGAGTTAGGAGTTTGGTGTACATTTGAAAAATTGTGGAATAGTTTCGCAACTCACGCCACCCGGAACACTACAGCGCAATGGTGTTTCCGAACGTCGTAATCGTACTTTACTAGATATGGTGCGATCTATGATGTCTCTTACTGATTTACCGCTATCGTTTTGGGGTTATGCTTTAGAGACGGCCGCATTCACGTTAAATAGGGCACCATCAAAATCCGTTGAGACGACGCCTTATGAACTGTGGTTTGGCAAGAAACCAAAGTTGTCGTTTCTTAAAGTTTGGGGCTGCGATGCTTATGTGAAAAAGCTTCAACCTGATAAGCTCGAACCCAAATCGGAGAAATGTGTCTTCATAGGATACCCAAAGGAGACTGTTGGGTACACCTTCTATCACAGATCCGAAGGCAAGACATTCGTTGCTAAGAATGGATCCTTTCTAGAGAAGGAGTTTCTCTCGAAAGAAGTGAGTGGGAGGAAAGTAGAACTTGACGAGGTAACTGTACCTACTCCCTTATTGGAAAGTAACACTTCACAGAAAACTGTTTCAGTGACACCTACACCAATTAGTGAGGAAGCTAATGATGATGATCATGAAACTTTAGATCAAGATACTACTGAACCTCGTAGATCAACCAGAGTGAGATCCGCACCAGAGTGGTACGGTAATCCTGTTTTGGAAGTCATGCTACTAGATCATGATGAACCTACGGACTATGAAGAAGCGATGGTGAGCCCAGATTCCGCAAAATGGCTTGAAGCCATGAAATCTGAGATGGGATCCATGTATGAGAACAAAGTATGGACTTTGGTTGACTTGCCCGATGATCGGCAAGCAATTGAGAATAAATGGATCTTCAAGAAGAAGACTGACGCTAATGGTAATGTTACTGTCTACAAAGCTCGACTTGTCGCAAAAGGTTTTCGACAAGTTCAAGGGATTGACTACGATGAGACCTTCTCACCCGTAGCGATGCTTAAGTCTGTCCGAATCATGTTAGCAATTGCCGCATTTTATGATTATGAAATTTGGCAGATGGATGTCAAAACTGCATTCCTGAATGGATTTCTGGAAGAAGAGTTGTATATGATGCAACCAGAAGGTTTTGTCGATCCAAAGGGAGCTAACAAAGTATGCAAGCTCCAGCGATCCATTTATGGACTGGTGCAAGCCTCTCGGAGTTGGACACTTTGGGTACTACCAAACGTCACAACGTAACTGGGTGATTATAAAGGAGTACTACAGGTGTCTCCAAAGGTACATGTTGGGTTGGCGTATTTCGAGATTAGGATTTGTCACTCCGATTGTCGGAGAGGTATCTCTGGGCCCTCTCGGTAATGCACATCACATAAGCCTTGCAAGCCTTGCAGCCAATGAGTTAGTTGCTAGATGATGTATTACGGAACGAGTAAAGAGACTTGCCGGTAACGAGATTGAACTAGGTATTGGATACCGACGATCGAATCTCGGGCAAGTAACATACCGATGACAAAGGGAACAACGTATGTTGTTATGCGGTCTGACCGATAAAGATCTTCGTAGAATATGTAGGAGCCAATATGGGCATCCAGGTCCCGCTATTGGTTATTGACCGGAGACGTGTCTCGGTCATGTCTACATTGTTCTCGAACCGTAGGGTCCGCACGCTTAACGTTACGATGATAGTTATTATTGAGTTTATGCATTTTGATGTCCGAAGTTAGTTCGGAGTCCCGGATGTGATCATGGACATGACGAGGAGTCTCGAAATGGTCGAGACATAAAGATTGATATATTGGAAGCCTATGTTTGGATATCGGAAGTGTTCCGGGTGAAATCGGGATTTTACCGGAGTACCGGGAGGTTACCGGAACCCCCCCGGGAGCTATATGGGCCTTAGTGGGCTTTAGTGGAAAGGAGAAAGGGGCAGCCCAAGGTGGGCCGCGCGCCTCCCCCCTCCCCTAGTCCTATTAGGACAAGGAGAGGTGGCCGGCCCCCTCTCTCTCTTTCCCCCCTCGAGGAATCCTATTCCAACTAGGATGGGGGGGGGGAATCCTACTCCCAGAGGGAGTAGGACTCCCTTGGCGCGCCCTCCTTGGCCGGCCGCCCCCTCCCCCTTGGCTCCTTTATATACGGAGGCAGGGGGGCACCCTAAGGGACACAAGTTGATCCTTGAGATCGTTCCTTAGCCGTGTGCGGTGCCCCCTGCCACCATATTCCACCTCGATCATATTGTAGCGGTGCTTAGGTGAAGCCTTGCGACAGTAGAACATCAAGATCGTCACCACGCCATCGTGCTGACGGAACTCCTCCCCGACGCTTTGCTGGATCGGAGCCCGGGGATCGTCATCGAGCTGTACGTGTGCTAAGAACTCGGAGGTGCCGGAGTAACGGTGCTTGGATCGGTCGGATCGGGAAGACGTACGACTACTTCCTCTACATTGCGTCAACGCTTCCGCAGTCGGTCTGCGTAGGTACGTAGACAACACTCTCCCCTCTCGTTGCTATGCATCACCATGATCTTGCGTGTGCGTAGGAAAATTTTGAAATTACTACGTTCCCCAACAAGTGAATCGGTTATTAGGCGCCAGGCGAATACACGCATCTTATGAGGAGCAGGGCACCTCCATAATAAAGCCCAGACGGCTCGTCGCTTGTCCGGTGCCCTGCTCGCCGCGACTGAAGAAGGACGATGGCGTTCATCTAGCGCGAGTCGGTACGCACTCCGAACCGAGAAGACACCGCTTCGTTCCGGTGCCCAAGCTAGCACATCATCACCTGCTCTCCGCGATGTTTTGATCTTTAGAATCTCTTCAACATCAACATGGTGAAAATATTGCTGCAGTACGTCCACACGCCATTGTCCATGCTCATCCAGCAGGTCGGCCACCCGACACAACCTGCATCTACCTTGGGTGGTAATCGGCAGCCCAGCGCCACCCCGCATTATCCATTTGTCTCTCCAAATGCGGATGGCTTTACCATTGCCCACACGCCAAACAAGCCCTTTTTTAAGGAGCTCCAATCCATGCATAACAGCCTACCAAGTCACCGAAGCACCACCTGAAAAAACTGTATCCTCCATATTTCCAGTTGGGAAGTATCGTGCTTTTAGAACTTGTGCACAGAGGCACTCAGGTTTTGTGAGAATGCGCCAAGCCTGCCTCGCGAGGAGTGCCTGGTTAAATAGGCGGAAATCTTTAAACCCGAGACCACCATGGGACTTTGGTTGGATCAATACATCCCAAGCTCGCCAGTGAGTCTTCCGTCTCCCCTTCTCCACACCCCACCAATAGCTTCTGATCATGCGGGTGAGTTCATCACAAATGGAAGCGGGGAGTCTGAACACACTCATCAAGTAGGTTGGCAAGGCTTGTGCAACAGCCTTAATCAGTACTTCCCTTCCACTTTGAGCTAGCTGAGAGTCAGCCCAAAGCACCAAATGTTTGGTCAACCGCTCCAAAAGCTTTTAAACCGACCCTTGCTCATACGGCCGTGGGGCGTCGGGAGCCCTAAGTATTTTCTCCCCAAAGCTGATGTTTCTCACTTGCAGAGCCCGGACTACAAGCTCTTTATCTGTTTTCCTGCAACGTTCACCAAAGAGAATCGAGCATTTATCCGGGTTGATGAGTTGTCCTGTGGCATTAGCATAGGTGTCCAGCACTCCCTTAATTCGAGTAGCCTCCTCTTCTGTAGCCCGAAAGAAAAGGAGTGTGTCATCTGCAAAGAGTAAGTGAGATATGCCCAGAGCTCTCGCACACACCTTGAGTGGGGTGATGCTCCCCTGCTCAGCTCCCTGCTTCAACAATGCAGCCAATCCATCAGCAATAAATAACAATAAGAATGGTGAGAGAGGATCACCCTGCCGTAGCCCTCGCGACGGTGCAAATGAATCTGAGCAGGCTCCATTAACATTGACAGTATATCTCACCGAGGTGACACACGACATAATCCATCGCACCCACCGGTGAGCAAAGCCCAGCTATTGCATCACTTGCTCCAGGAAAGTCCAATCAACACGATCATATGCTTTAGATAGATCCACCTTATATGCACAGAAACTTTTGTTCGGGTCCTTCTCTTGCCTGATGTAGTGTGTGCACTCGAACACAATCAAGGCATTATCTGTTATAAGTCTGCCCGGGACAAAGGCACTTTGTTCTGGGCATATAATATCTCCAAGAATCTGCCGCAACCTATTCACCAAGCATTTTGCAATCACCTTATATATCACATTACAAAGGCTAATGGGCCGGAATTCCGTAAGTTTGGTCGGCGCGTCAACCTTGGGAATTAGCACAATGGTTGTCATGTTTACACCTTCTGGCATATGTCCTGTCTCAAAAAACAGTCTAACAGCAGCCACAATACTGTCCTTCAAAACTGCCCAATGTCTCTGAAAAAACCGCGTCGGAAATCCGTCCAGCCCCGGCGCCTTCCATGGCCCAATCTGAAACATAGCGTCCCCAATTTCCTTATCAGAGAAGGGCTCACACAATTTGTCGTTCATCTCGTTCGTAATCACACGCTCAAACAGGGAGACCACAGCTGCAGCATTCAAGCCCGGATCAGCTTCAAACAGAACTTTAAAATAGTCTACAGCCATACCTTGCATTGTTTCCTGATCTGTATGAAGGACACCCATGTCGTCAACAAGCCCCTTAATTTTATTTCTCCTAGCACGCCAAACAGCTTTCTGGTGGAAGAACTGAGTGTTCCGGTCACCCTCTTTGAGCCAATCAACTCTTGATCTTTGGCGTCATAACATCTCCTCCTTGTACAGAAGCTCATCCAAGTGTTCCATCTCTCTCCGAATCTCCTTGCGATCTGCGTTCACCAATTGAACGGTGTGACTAGTTGACCGTTGACTGTTCAAAAGATAGGTGTATGCTTTTTTGAAAAATCAGGAATTAAAAAAATCATTCACAACAAAAATTTCACAGGTTAAAAAAAGGTTGACGAATTTAAATGAATTTTTTTTAAAAAATTCAACGAATTTGAAAAAAGTTCATCGTTTTGGAAAAAGTTCATCAATATTTTTAAAAAGTTCATTGTTTTGGGAAAAAAATCATAGATTTTGGGAAAAAGTTCATTGTTTTGGAAAAAAGTTCATCAAATTTGAAAAAAGGTTCATTGATTTCGAAAATAGTTCACCGAATCTGAAAAAAGTTCATTGGATTTGAAAAAAAGTTCATCAGATGTCAAAAAAAAGTTCATCGAAATTGAAAAGGAATTCATTGATTTTGAAAAAAGTTCACAGAATTTGAAAAAGGATGAGGAAAAAATAAAAAATAAAAAGGAAAAACTAAACTGACGTGGATAATAAATAAGTGGACTGAAATATATATTAACAGAAGTTGTCATGGCAGGGTGGCTAGAGCGAAGAGCTCGCGGCGTTGAGGTTCTGGTTCGATCCCTCGTTCATGCACTTTTCTCGTTTTTTTCTCGAAAAACAGAAGAAGAAAAAAAAAAGAAAAATGGGCCAAGCCCAGCTAACTCGGCTGCAGGCGCCCGTTTGCAAATTGCACTCTAACGGGCTCTGGGCGCCAAATAGGAAATGCCCCACTAACCGGTGTACAAGGCAAGCCGGATCCCCGGTTAGGAGGACACACCAACATGTATCCAATCGGAGGACTCGAGTTACGCATAGATAGAGCGAGCTGGATATAGCACTCTCCTACATCGGTTATTTATAATCCACCGCCCAAAAAACATTTTTTGGGGTTTTGTTAGATGAACCAATTATTAGTCATACGCGCCCTCTTTGTGCGTGCTAACCGACCGCCCAAAAAGTATTTCGCTTTTGCTTTTTTATTTTCTATTAGTTTTTATTTTATCCCTTTTCTGTTTTCTTATTCACTTTATTTTCCTTATATTTTTGTTTCTTTTTTCTTTTGTCATTCCCCTGTTCTTTTTATTTTCTTCTTGTTTTCATCATGTATAACAAGAATAATCATAGTATTTTTAGAAATTATTCATTGTGTATTAAAAAAAGACTCATGTCATATTCTAAAAAACATTCGTAGCATACTAAAATATGTTTACTGTTGTATTAAAAAATGTTGATCATGTACTTTCTAAAAGTTCATGTATGGTAACATGTTTTAATACACGTACGAATGTATCTTAAATATAGAAGGAACATCTTCTTGATACTTGATGAACACTTTTTTCAATCATTAGACATTTTTTAGATACGTGATCAATCTTGTTAACATACCTTTTTTGAGTTACTAGCAATGTGCCTGTGCGTTGCACGGATCCAAAGTAGAATAATACTTTTTTCACAAGCTTGAAAGAAAACACTCTAGTTTTGATATACATATATCATTAAAAATATATTATGTTTTAATCAAAATATATTACTCAAGCTGTTTTGATGAGGTGAGGGAGGGGTGTGGTTGGTTTGAAGATAATAAGGGGTTTTCTACCAATTGGAGTAGAGAAGAGGACTATTATTGTGAAAAGACCACAACTTATCTCACAGTCGTTAGATGCAGATCTAATGATTAGAAACGACAGACGGCAGACACACCATCATCACCAACTGAGTTTTTTATAGGAGTAGAGACACAATGACCATTTCTTAATATTCACTATAGAAATTGTTCTATCCCTTTCCCATCAATGTTCATCATGTATAGAAATTGTTCAATGTGTATTTAGAAATTGTTCATCACTTTTGGAAAATGTTCGTCGTGTAATGAAAACTTCATTGTGAATATTATGTCATTTTCAAAAACTGGAAGAAAAATTTCATGCACACGTGAATGTTTCTGAATAATTTTGAAAATACCTGATGAATTTTTTTAATACATGATAACCATTTTTAAATACATGTTGAACATTTTCTTGAATTCAATAAACACTTAAAAAATGTGAATATTTTTTAGGTATGAGATGAATTTCTTTAAAATACAAGTTGATTTTTTTTCGAAATTCACAATCAACATTTTGTAATAGGCGAAGTAAATTTTTAAACATGCAACAAACTTCTTGAAATACACGAAGAATAACTATTTTCAACTGCATGATGAACATATTTGCGTAGCAAAATAAAATATCACTCTAACTATATATTTTGGGGATCTGTAAAAGTAATGAAAAACAAAGAGAAAGAAAACCGGAACTTGAGCGATGTTTGGGACCGACTTGCTACTTTGTAGTTGGGCCTGGCCCATTTGCTGACCATAGAAGGGCGAGCGCTTGATCCAACTCACGTGAAGCCATATATGTACGTTATAGCCACATCTCACTTACTGCGAGACCAAAGGAGTGTCGCATTTAGCATTCCCTTGAATGGCCAGCTCAACATAGGTTCTGCCTCTGTTTTTGGAAAGCTTGTATCTAGAGTAAAACTTGTTTAGGAACCCTTCTGTATTGTTTTTTCTTCTCTATTCTGTGTTTAGGAATCCTTCCGTATTGTATCTAGAGGTGGAACTAAAGTTTAGTCCCATAGTTTAATGGAAGTTGGACCTCCTTATAAGGGAAGATGCTTCCCCACATGTATGAGCATGAGAATAAAAGGGACATTCACGCTCGCTCCTCCTCCGCCGGCCGCCGCGCCGCGGGAATGAGCCGAGCCCTCCTACTCTTGCGCCTATCAAAGAGAGGTCGCTCCTCTCAGAGAGACGCACCAGAACTTCTTCTTCTCGCCACTGGTTCCAATCTCTGAGCTGCTGTTGTCTTCCTCATCCCGGCATGCGGCGTGCACCGCGAGTCGGAACAGTAGGTCCCCGAAACCGCACATCTTTGAGTCCTGTACGGGAGAAGGGTGATAAGGTTTTTGGGGAGCGCTCCGCGCAACCACTAATTTCTTCATCACGGATGCCCCAGACTCTAAGGACTTCTTCCCCGATGTCGACAACCTCCTCGACGACATGGCTGGCGAGAACACCGACCGCAAGTCCAGTGCTACTGCTGCTGCTGCTATCCCGTACGTGTTCTTACTCTTTCTGTTAGAGGTCCTGCCACAGTTCCTTGTTCTAGTGTTTGCCCTACATATGTTAAGTTCTATTTCATATATGCAATTTGCTCTACTGTCTGCTCTAGATATGTTCGGTCTAGTACATATTTGCATATGTTATTTTTCTTCTCTTTGTCAGATTGCATGACTTGCTTTATCTCTGCTATTTTAGTCATGCTTTATCTAGTATTTCTGTTAATAAAATCATATGGTAAATTGCTCATATTTCCAACAATCCAAAAACCTCATTATAGGCAATTTACCCCAAGTGGTTTTGCTGCTTTCATGAGACCTCCTACATTTGAGGGTATCCACTATAAGAGGTGGCGTGTGAGAGCAGTCTTATGGTTTCAAACCATGAGTTGCTATGATGCCACTCTTGGCAAACCTGAAGGAGAGTATGATGCTCAACAGGAACACACTTTTCAGAAAATGGATACCCTGTTTAAGGCTGCTCTCTTGAGTGTTCTTGGTGAGAACATAGTTGATGCTTATGCGTCAATTGATAATGGAAAAGATATGTGGGACGCACTCGAGGCCAAGTTTGGGGTCTCAGATGCTGGCACCGAGCTGTACATCATGGAGCAATTCTATGATTACAGAATGCCTAAAGAGCGCTCCGTGGTTGAGTAAGCTCATGAGATACAGTCATTTGCTAGAGAACTTGAGCACTTCAATTATATGCTACCGGACAAGTTTGTTGCTGGAGGTATCATCACTAAGTTTCCTCCTTCGTGGAGGAACTTTGCTACCTTACTGAAGCATAAGAGGCAGGAGTTTTTCGTTCTGGATCTCATTGGTACTCTTGATGTGGAAGAAAAGGCGAGAGCAAATGACAACCGTGCTCGAGGTATTGAGGGAGGTTCTAGTGCCAATCTGGTACAAAAGAAAAACTTCCAGCCCCACAAGTTCAAGAACAAGGGCAAGATTGATGGTAAAGCAAAATTTGATGGGAAGAACAAGGCTGTACAGCACACCAACTTCAAGAAGAAGAATACAAGAAGAAAGGTGTTTGTCATGTGTGCGGAGATCCTGACCATTGGGCTCATAGTTGCCCTAATCATTATGACAAGCGTCATCTTGGGTAAGGCGGCAAGAACTGACATGAAAGATATTGGGTATGGTATATTTTCCACTATTCTTTCAGTATGTCATTCTCCTGATTGGTTGATTGACACGGGTGCTAATGTGCATGTATGCGACGATATTTCCATGTTTTTGTCTTATCAGACCGAGGGACTTCCATTGTGCTGACGGGCAACGGTTCAAGTGCTTCTGTTCGTGGTGTTGGCACGGTCGATCTGAAGTTTATTTCGGGGAAGATCGTGCGGCTGGAGAACATGCATTATGTCCCTTCCATCAATAAAAATCTTGTTAGCGGATCTCTTCTGTGTAGAAATGGCTACAAGCTTGTCTTTGAGTCAAATAAAATTTTAATATCAAAGTTGTTGGGGAACGTAGTAATTTCAAAAAAAATCCTACGCACACGCAAGATTATGGTGATGCATAGCAGCGAGAGGGGAGAGCTTCATCCACGTACCCTCGTAGACCGTAAGCGGAAGCGTTATGAGAACGCGGTTGATGTAGTCGTACGTCTTCACGATCCGACCGATCCAAGTACCGAATGTATGGCACCTCCGAGTTCAGCACACGTTCAACTCAGTGACGTCCCACGAACTCCGATCCAGCAGAGCTTTGAGGGAGAGTTCTGTCAGCACGACGACGCGATGACGTTGATGATGATGCTACCGACGCAGGGCTTCGCCTAAGCACCGCTACGATATGGATGATGTGGATTATGATGGAGGGGGGCACCAAACACGGCTAAAAGATCAACTGATCAACTTGTGTGTTTTAGGGTGCCCCCCTCCCCACGTATATAAAGGAGGGAGGGGAGGCCAGCCTGTCGGGACCCCGATCCTAGGTCACACCGATCTAGCATGTAACACATCATATCACCTTGCGGCCTCACGCACGGTATCCCCACGGGTGTCGCCTTACCATGGCCCGGGACCGTTTGCGCCTTTTGGCTCACGTATATGATAGTGTCGCTAGCATCCATATGACAGAGAACCCGGGCCGACATGACTAGTCGTGAACCCAAAGTGGCACTAACTTACAAGGACATGCATACATGAATCAACCTCGAGCATGTCGGTCAACATCGTATGAATCCCGGCTGTAGCAACTGGGCTAACAGGACTCCGGGAACCCGGGCTGTAGCAGGCTAATAGGACTCCAGATGTCTCCATGTGACATTTCCCCGAAGGGACAGACACAGGAACAAATTGAATCACATGCCGACCAGTATAAGTGTTCCGGAGCAGTAGTGCTGGGCTAACAGGACTCCGGTAAACCGGGCTGTAGCGGACTACCAAGGCTCAGTGGAAGCACTAGACTACATTTCCCCATAAGAGAGGCTACCAAGGATAAACAACTAGATTGTCGGATCCACACATAGCAATACACGTTACACGTACGCATAACATGCAAGTATGTGCTGTACAACATGGCATCACAACATAACTCAAACTCATATATATATATAAAGGTCCAGAAGAGCCACATAACATTCAATACAAACAGGGGTCTCATGACCCATCATTCAGAGCATACAAGCAACAGAAGCATTACATGTCTGACTACAAACAACTATAAAAGAAAAGGGCTGAGAAGCCTGACTACCTACAAGACCCTCCAAAGGGTACAAGATCGTAGCTGGGATACAAGCTACTCGTCGAAGTCACTAGTGTAACCAACAGCAAAACATAAATAAGCAAACGTGAGTACGAATGTACTCAGCAAGTCTTACATCAGAACTATCTACATATGCAACATTATCAACAAAGGGGGTGGTGGAGTCTTAACAGCAGCAAGCCAGCTTTGACTCAGTGGCTAACCTATACTACGAGTATCAGAAACTTCTTTGAGGTGAGAAGACGCACATGAGTCCACATATTCACCATATCAATACTCCACTACAGATCTGTTCCCGTCTCCCTACGAGAAGGCCATCCATAGCACTCACGCTTATCTTGCGGATTTTAGAGTATCCACTTCAAGTTGTCTATGTACTACATAAGTCCTCCAAGTTTCCATATCCGAGGAAAACGGCTATTCGAATAGATAAGGTTAACCCTGCAGGGGTGTACTTCTTCACACACGCTCTCGCCACTTATCGCCCTGTATACGTCATGTACCTCGGCAACCTTCAAGCGGAAGCCGGGCGAGGGTGTCGGCCACGACCTTACTAACCACACAAGTCTCTCGTCCAGGTTTATCGCCTATTCAAGTTCCATCCGCAAGGAGTTCCGGCCGAAGTCTCCAGTATGGCCCCAAACGATGTGTGCAGGGTTCCCAAGCCCACCATCCGGGTGCCACTTGGTACACCGTGCCACGGTGCCTAGTCTGTCCCAAGCCCGTCCCGTCGGATACCACCTGGTAGACAAGTAGCACTACCTACAAACACCAGAAACTAGTTGCAACTCCTGGACAGAGATCAAGTGGATTAATAAGCCGAGAGGGGCCGGATAACCGGAACCCAATGTGTGGTAGTAACTGGACTTGGATAACATACACAGAACTCAGTGCTTAGGGAAGGTTCCAATGAGACAACCCACCATGTACTCCTACATGGCCTCTCATCGCTACCTTTACCAAAACGTGTTCACACACTTAGCCTTTATGGGTAGGACATGTTCACCACTCCGATTCATTCCCGATGAATCCGACCTGACACAACTCTAAGCATAACTTACATAAAGAAAACAAGCATGGATGAGCAGGCACATCAAGGCTCAAGAAACTCCTACTCATGCTACTGGGTTTCAACTATTTACTGTGGCAATGACAGGTCATGCAGAGGAAATGGGTTCAACTACCGCAGCAGAAAGTAATAGTTGAATCGTTGTTGTCCTAATGCAGTATAAGGAGCAGGGGCGAGAGAGTGGGATTTATCGAAATGCTCAAGGGGGGTTGCTTGCCTGATAGAACGACGAAGGGGTACGGCTCCTCTGACAGGTACTCGGGAACACCTTCCGAAGTGGAACCTATCGAGAAGAAACGGTGCCGGCAATCAATACGCAAACAATGCAACAATATGATGCATGAACATGACATGTGCAAATGGTAGTGTTTGGGCTAATGCAAGATGCTACCAAATCGGTTGAAGCCCATTTGAATCAAAGATTCAAATGCAAACTCGAAATGAAGCATTTAAAATGCCCATATTATGTTTTCACTTACACAACATGTATAAGTTAGTTTTTCATGCATGGAACTGGCATAAATGGATTCCTTGCATTTTTCTTATAATTTTTCATATATAAATTATTCCATTCTGAGCTACGGTTGAATTTCTATGAATTTTAGAAGTTTATATCATTTTCTGGATTTTCCTAATTATTCTAATTTAAACTAAATCCAGAAATGACTTATTGCATCAGCATGATGTCGGTGTGATGTCAGCAAGTCAACAGGCGCGGTCCAGGTCAAACCTGACCAGTGGGACCCACTGGTCAGTGACTAACTAAACTAACCTAGTTTAATTAGCACTAACCTAGGTTAAACTAATTAGTTTTAAACCTAAACTAGACTAATTAATCGGGCGGGATCCGCATGTCATAGACCCAGGGGAGGTCAAATCCCCTGGTCAACTGGGCAAACCTGCCGGCGGCTTGACGCCGACGAGGCCAGACGCGACGGTGCGCTGCGGGTTTTGCCTACCGGGCGCCATTTGGCGCGCGGAGCGCAGCTACGGGATGCGGATGCTCGTCCGCATCCAAACGTGGTGGTGGCGCGGCCGGGGAGTGGCCGGAGTGGCGCCGGCGACGACGAGTGCAGCGGCCGGAGTTCGGGCATGCTCGGGTTGGAGCTAGGGGGCACGTGGGGAGGAGCTGATGGTGGCTACATGCTCCTGGGGAGGTGAGGAGAACGACGACGCATGCGGGAGCGGCTGGTTCGGGCTCTGGCCACGGTGGCGCCATGGCCGGCGGCCCGAAGCTCTCGGCTCTGGTGGCAGAGGCGGCTAGAGGAGAGGAACGAGCTCAGGGAGGAGGGGAAAAGGCGGCGGAGCTCATAGAGAGGCTAACGGAGGACTCGGCAGGCGCGGGGACGGCCGGTGGGCAGCAAATCAACGGCGAGGATCTCCGGGCACCGAGGTTGAAGAAGACGTCGGGGACGGTGTTGCAGGGCCTCCGGTGAAGCCTGGCTCGAAGTGGAGGTTGAGGGAGACACAACGGAGCTTCTGGACCTGGCGGCAGGGCGAGGGAGAGCTGGTGGCCACGGAGGTGCTCGTCGGCGTTCTCGGGCGGTCGTGGCGATCGCGGGAGAGAGAGACATAGGAGGAGACAGGGACGAGTGAGAGTGAGAGGGGGTCGGGGAGGCTGCGTGGCATCATCCAAAGAGGCCAGGGCGAAGCGGCAA